>NC_056742.1:148431329-148483829 GCF_019279795.1 Protopterus annectens
ATATTAACTGGACCGATATTCAATCTCCTACTTCTTCACACAACATAAACTTATACAAATTCTCACAACTAATAAACTCTACTACTAGGCCTTCAAGACACTTCTCAGATACTACTCTTGACTGGATTCTTGTTTCTCACTCCCCAATACATCTCTGACAGCAGAATCCTACCTGACTCTTAGCGATCATCTTCCCTCTTTCGCTTGTCACCTTCCCTCCTTCTTACAACTATCCCACACTTGCATCTCCTCCCACTCTCTGAAAAACTTCAACACTGAAACCTTCTCCAGCTCTCTAAAACACACAAACTGGAGTCCTCTAAAAACCCTCTCCCTAGATAATGCAGTAGCCTACTTAAATACTACATTCTTAGACCAATTAAATAACCTTGCTCCCTCCAGAACCAAAAGAATTATAAATAAAAACTGTCCCATGGTTAAGCAAAGAAACTACAACCATTATACATCTCCATGACAAAGCCTGGAAACATTACCCGAAAAATAAAACCCATACCACCCTGACTGAATAAAAGCTACTACATAACAAAGTAAAAAAAAAAAAACTTGTTGCATCCTACCACAAATCCTATTTCTCCACCCTTCAAAATAAGCACAGGACCAACCCACAAAAAATCTGTAATGGCATCTCCACTCTCCTCAATCCTAGCAAAAGAGACAGCCCCTGCCCTGACTCAAATGTCCCAGACCGCTCATTAGCCACCCAATGCAACTCCTTTACCGATTCTATAGCCAAACTAACTACTTCCTTCCTCAAAGCTTCACTTCCACCTCCTCCTATCTCACCCTCCCCTAACACTACTACCTCCCAACCCCCTCCCCTAACACTACTACCTCCCAACCCCCCCCCCTAACACTACTACCTCCCAACCCCCTTCCTTCACTATCAAACCCATTCCCATCTCCACCATAAAAAAACTCCTTCAGAAACTGAAACCATGCTCAAATACCCCTGATGACCTTCCTTCCTAATTTCTCAAAATTGCTGCTGATGCCATCACCTTTCTCATCTCTGTTCTAATAAACTGCTCAGTCTAAGAAATCTATGTACCCCTACTCTGGAAAAAAGCTTATATCATTCCCCTTCACAAAGGAAGTAATAACAACAGCATTCCCAATTTCCAGCCAATCGCTATCTTATCCCCTATCTCAAACGTTCTAGAAAAGTGCATCTACCTTCAACCTCTACCCTACCTCACCGACAACCACCTACTTACCCCCACAAAACATGGTTTATACCTGGCCACAGTACCACAACCGCTGTCCTCTCCTTCCTTGAAACCATCAACATAGCCCAGGATTCCATCTGTCTAGTGTCCACCCTGCTTCTGGACTTATCCAAGGTCTTTGACACCATCTCCCATAACCTTCTACTATCTAAACTCTCTAATCTAAACCTATCCCATTCTTCTGTCAACTGTTTTTATAGTCTCTGACAGACAACAAACTGTCAAATGGAAAAAAGCCACCTCCTCTTTCCTTAATACACCTACATGCATACCCCAGGGTTCCATATTTGGTCCTCTACTGTTCAACATTTTCATAAATGACTTCCACCAGAACGCTCCTAGTGCTAAACTGATTCAATACTCAGATGACTCTATGATCATCTGCTCTGCCACTTCCACCTCCACTCTCTCTTAAAACTAACTCAGGATGCTTTCTCTTATACCAAACGTTGGATGATAGATAACCAACTATCACTCAACACATCAAAAACTAAAATTGTTATTTTCCCCTTCAAAAAGTACCATTATAGACAAGAACTCATTCTCCATTACTAGGCAAAACAAAACCTTTCTCAAAGTAGCCTCCCATGCAAAACATCGAAGAGTCCTTATTAATGAACAGTTAAAATGCGATACCCACCTACTAACTACTATAAAGAAAACCAACCAGAAACTAGACATGCTCTAGCACCATAACTGCTATATCAATCCCACTACTAAACTTGTAGTCTCTAACACCTTCCTCATTCCTTCTCTCCTATATGGTGCCCCACTTCTTACCAGTCTTCAATCTTCTCTATAAATGAAGCTAGCCTCCGGTTATAACAATATTTCTAAGTTTGCTACCAGCTATAAATCCTCCTCCCACCACTGCAATGCCCTTTACAAACCTAATTGGCTCGAACTTCCCAACCATCTTACCTACATTCAACTTACTCATGCCCATAAACTCCTCTTTGATCCCTCCATCTGCCCCTCCCTTGCCTCCTCCTTCAAAATGTACCTACCCAACAGATTTCTAAGATCCACTAACCAGAATTTGCTTGAACTGCACAAGCCTGCTCGTCCTCCAGGCAAACACCTACTATCCTTTTCCCTAGCTCGACTCTGGAACTCCCTCCCACCTCTTATTCGTACTACAGACAACCACTCTACCTTTAAGACCCTGCTTCATTCCCATCTCAAAACCCTCTGGGAATGTTCCTGCTCTCATCCCAACATGACTTGCCTCTTTTCTCACACTCCTTTACTTCTCTCTTCTCCATCATACTGAGCTTCTCTGACTACTACAATCTTCATTTGTCTCATTTACTCCTACTCTTGCTCTGCTTTTTCTTCTTATTGTCCCAGTCCCAGCCATCTTACATTCAACTATTGACATCTCTTGCCCCCTATCCTACTTTAACTCCGCTAAGATTTCACGTAAAACTGTAATGTCAACCCTGTTTTATTTCACATTGTAACAAATCTAACAGGAATATGCACCAATGGATTTTTATTATTTTAATTTTGTGTGTGTGTGTGTGTGTGTGTGTGTGTGTGTGTGTGTGTGTAATTTTACCTTTTACTTTTTTAACTGCATTTTCACTGCAATCGTGGATTTTTTATCATGTTGTGTAATACCATCATTCTTCAATAGTATTACATAAATGTAAATGCATTGTATTCATAGTATATTGTTGTTCATTGAGGGTTTTCTCCCTGGGACTCCATTGAAAATGGGCTCTTCTTAGCCCAATAGACTATCCCTGTAAACATACTGTAAAATAAAAAAAAAATAAATAAAATAAAATATCAGCTAGAATTACATAATATTTTTTTCATTTGGTTAATAAAGCTTACCTTAAAAGGAAATGCATTACAATCTTTAGACTCTGCATATATGAAATCATTTCTATATATGTTTTTAAAACACCACTTATTTTAAAATGGAAATGTTTATGCTTGGTCACTGAACACACCTCTAGGCTTATGGAAACTCAGAACAATATTAAAATAAATTCACTCAAAGGGAGTTGGTTAGTATTATGGTCCAATTGCTTTGAAAAAGGAAAGGTCAAGTCTCCAGAATATTTAATGAGAGATAAGTTAGATGAATCTGTTTATCAGTTAATATTATCCATCAATAAGAAATTAAATGAATTTGTTGGTAATATGAGTGAAGAGGAACAGAACACTATTCCCCCATTACAGGAGTATATTAGTGTTACCAGTGAAGGCAAATTGGCCTACAATAGAAGCTTGTTCAATTTATACACATTAATTACTATTTATAATAACGTCCTTTATTTGGATAATAGTAGACTGAGTGACTCAATTGATAATAAGAATAAAACTATGTTACTTAAGTCTGCTAGTGAAACCTCTTCAAGTTTATACTGGAAAGTTTTTATGTGGAAATATATTCATAGAATATTTGTTACCCCTTATAAAATTTCTAAGTTTAGTAAAATTACTTCTTCATTTTGGTGGAGACACAGTAAAGATGTAAAAGCTGATTTGGCACATGTTTATGGATTGTGAAAAAATAAATGTTTATTGGGAACAGATAAGTATTTTTAAGGGGTTATGGCCTGATAATTGTTCTTTAACTAGATCAACAAAACCAATGAATGTTGTACTTCCTTTATATGTAAAAGTCAAACAAAAAATGATTTGGTGTCTTCTGGCAGTAGCTGGAAGTTATTAAAAAATGGTAACCTAACCCAGTTCCTATTTTCAAAGAATTTTTAAATTTAACAGAAATGCTATGTAAAACTGTAAAATAATTGATTAGAATAAGATCTGTAAATCATGCTAAAAGTTTTAGTTGTTCAGACAGCCTTGAAATGTTGCTATTGAAATACCATGCGTTTTAATCTGTTAACTCTATTTGATTACTCTGATGATTCGGTGCATTTTTAGCATTGTGTAACAGTATACGACACTGAATTTCTTACTTTCTGTGTATATATTGCATATATGTTAAATCAATATAAAAGAAAATACCTGAATGGTTAATAAAAAAAAAAAATGCAAATGCTTCATGAAACATAAGCCAGGAATGCAGAAACACAGGAAAATGCCAGGCAAGAGGTCACAAGGATCATACATTGTAGGACTTAGCCCATAATTGTGTGTATTATTGTCTGAAATTGAAACCGCATGATTCTGATGTCTACCATGTTTTACCTATGTTTGTAACCCTACTGAAAACTGCATGTTATACGTATCTCTAAATGTTTCTAGTGTTCCTAATGTATTTGTAATTTGTTTTCTGGAGCTTTTCTCCTCGGGCCTCCACTGAAAATGGACATACATCCAGTCGGACTTTCCCAGTAAACAAATGTAAAATAAATAATAAATACAATAAATACAATACCTAGCGACATATACCTTTAAGAAGACGCACACAAATATCTGTGCTTCCTTTTTCAAGCATTTAATAGTACTTGCCTCCCAAACTAAGCAGGGATATATAGGACACCTAGCGTAAATTTGGGTCTACCCATACAACCGTCAAGACCAGCAGTTCATTGTTTGACCTGTGGTAGTAACTTATTCCATAGGATGAAAATGCATTCATTCAGGAAATGTATCCCGCTAGCAAGTCTTATTTCTTTTGGCGGTATGGATTTAGACCCCCTAGTGTGGGTATTTGTAGAGTCATTGGTTTTGAAAAGAAAAATGTCAAATATTGTTGGATTTATTCATATTAAAGTAGGCATTCTGTTCAGTAATATGTCTGATAAGGGGAGTACAGTGGTAGGATAATTCGTCTAGATCTTGGAGATATTCCTTGAAAATTAACTGGGCAAGATAGAATGATTTCCTGACTATGGTGGAAACAGGATGATCAAATTAGAAAGAATTGTCTGCATAACTAACCAGGTCTCTTATGGTGATATCTGTCCGAAGAGGACTACTATTTACAATGGAAAAAAAGTAAACAAATACCACAAATCAGACTAATTTAATGCCTTTGCAGTCAAAGAATGGAAAACAAATCTTTTCTAACTGGACTTAAATAAAAACTAAGAGTACTGGTGGCGGTCGTTGTTTATCTGGGCCTCGACCGATCTGGTATGGAAATCAATATTGTTGTCTGCATATGTTATTTGGCAGATATTTTATACTGGATGCCCTTCCTGACATAAGCCTCCCCATTTATCCAGGCATGGGACCAGCAAAGTAGAATGTTTTGGAAGAAAGAGATGCAGTCCTGCACCTTTTGTGGGGGCAGAGAGACCCTCATAATATCTATATGCATCCTGCATCCCATAAAAATTTGATCCTGTGAGGAGGAGAGAACAGAGTTTTATTAAGTTTATGGTGAACCCCAGACTTTGTAGAAGATTGATGGTAAAGGCAATATTTCACTCCAACTCCTCTATGGAGATAGCTAGAAGGAGAAGGTAGTCCAGATACAGAAAGATGTGTATTCCCTGGATTATGCAGTGGGCAATCACTGAAACACGGCATCTGGTGAAGACCCTTGGTGTGGTAGAAAGCCCAAAGTGCAAGGCTCAGAATTGAAAATGCCATCATGATATAGTAAAGTGTAAAAACCTCCTGTATAAATACCACAGTAGAAAATCATGGACATCATCAGTGGTTCAAAAATGGATGAATTACTGGGGGATATAAATAAAAAAATTAATTACTTCGGAAAATGAACTTGTGGAAAGAAAAAGCAATAAAATCACAAGGGACATTAGAGATTACAACAATGAAACAGTGGTTCTATGGAAAGGCAAACATAACAGACTGGCACTAACACAAGGTAGAGCTATGAATCAAAGAAACACATCAGCTAAAGCTTCTGTGTCTTTTGCTACTTCTGAAGAAACAGATGGCACTACAGAAGGAGAATTTGATGCCGAGGAATATCCACCTCTACCAGTTGCCCAGAATTCAAGTGACTTTAATAATCAGTTTCGGAATGAACCGGGAAACCGTTACCAGGGGAAGAAAAGAAACAGAAGTGACTGGGGAAAAGGTAGAAAAAGCAGTCACAACAAATATTTTAATAAGAGAAATAATGGAACTAACCGCAATGATGACTTTATTCAACAGTTGGTGCTTAATTTGTCATTTATGGATGTGCCAGAACTGGCAATTTCTGTTTTAAACTTGGGGTTAAAATTTATACCTCTGGCTTTGCCTAGGTTACACGTAGTAAAAAGTGAGTTATTCCAATTAAGTAGGGAGTTGCTTTTAATTGATTATTTTAATTGGCAAAATGGGAATTAAATGTAGTTTTAATGAAAGCTTTAATGAATCTTTTTATTCACGTATTTCAGATGAAACTGATTTGTTTGGTGATGAAGTTGATGCCTACAGTAATTTAAATACTGAAGCTATAGGGGTTAAATCAAAGTTAATTCCACCTTTTGTAAATATTAATATACAAAGTTTAATTATGACATTAAATTTTGTTGTTAAAAAGTTATATACAGATTTTGAAAATGAAAAACAAAATGTATCTTACAACCTGACAAAAAGTGAATGGATGACTTTTAAAGCATTGTGTGCTGATAGAAATTTAGTAGTTAAAAGATCTGATAAAGGAAATCAAGTAGTAATACTAAATCATGTGCAATATGCAGAAATGTGCCTTGCTCATTTGAGGCATGAAAAAGTATATGAAAAAATATATGTAAAATGTAATGTAAAACAATATGAAAAAGCTATAACAGAATATGAAGCTCTGATCCAGAAAGGCTTATGCCTAGGATATTTTGTTAAGAATTATTTAAAAAAAATTTAGTACAGATAACGCATGTATTATTGTTTACCAAAGACACATAAAGGGTTAGTTAATTTGAGTGGTAGACCAATAGTGTCAGCTGAAAAATACTTTTTAATGAATATATGTATTTTGCTGCATGAATATTTAAAAATGTACGTGTTTGCTTTACCTTCTTTTATTAAGGACAGCCAATATTTTCTGTGCAAACTCAGAAAAGAAGTTTGGAATGATAATATGTATTGGCTTTGCCTAGATGTTAAGAGCCTGTGTACTAACATACTAAGGCATAATAATGGCATTGAAACATTAAGATATTTTTTGGGTGATTCTCCACTGACCCACTTTACAACAGAATTAACAGATTTCTGTCTAAAAATAATTTCTTTCTGTTTAACAGTGAAATTTAACATCAGTTGCAAGGTACTGCAATGGGGGCAGCTTTTGCCCCATGTATGCAAACCTTGTGATGGCAAAGTTTGAAATGGAATATATATATATATATATATATATATATATATATACACACATACACACACACATACACACACACACACACACACACACACACACATACATACTCATTCTATAAAAAACAAGTAGTTCACTATTTTATGTTTATAGATGACATGATATTCTTATGTAATGAGATAAGGATGAGGCTCAACCTTTTATAGATGACCTACATAATAATGTGTTTGGCTTTAAAGTTGATGGTATACAAATGGATAAAAAAGTTACATTTATAGATATTGATATTAATGGCTTAGAAACAACAGTGGATAGGAAATTTGGTCAGGATAATGCCTTTCTATATTGCACAAGTTGCCACCCAGACCATCTAATATCTGTATTGCCATATAATGAGTTTTTAAGACTGAACAAATTATGTAGATTATGTAGCTCAGTTGATGTTTTTGAAGGTGAACTACTTAAAACAGAAAATATGTTTATGAAGAGGGGGTATAATAAATTAATAGTGGAACAATCCAAGAATAAGGTAAAAGAATATAGACATGGAACAATGAGTAGGCATAATAGTGTCTTGAAGAAAGGCGAAGCAAATGGAAATAATTGTGAAAGAAGAAGAGATAATCATAAAAATAAGGGAGAAAACTCTATGGAGGGGATAGAGAAGTTTACTTTGTAACAACTTTTAATGTTCTGACAGAAGTTATGGTTAGGGAAGTTAAGAAGTATTGGAAAATAATAATTAATGATAAAGATTTGAAATATTTGTTAAAAAAACAGATACAAGTTTCTTATAGAGGAAGTAGAAACTTGGGTGATATGGTGGTACATAATGGTTTTATACCACCTGAAATTATTATACACCCTAGTGTAAAGGATAAAAAATGGGTACCATGGCTTGTAAAAAGTGCTCAGTGTGTAGACATGTTGTGGCAACTTTTCCAAAAAAAAAATGGTGTCAGATTTACCCCTAGAGATTTTTATACATGTGGTACTGAAGTAATTTGTGTTCTCAGGTGTAGCTGTAACCTATATTACATAGGAGAAACAGGGACAGTTTTCAAAACGAGCATGTAAGAGTACATAAGGGACATTAAAAACTGTAAAATAGATAGTCCTTTGGGACAACATTTTATAACTGCACACAATGCTAAACCAGATTGTTTACAAGGATGCATCCTGGAAAAAATGAAGGTTTCACTGGGCGAAGTTTCATGTATTAAAGAAAAGTTGCTGAAAAAAGAAACTCTTTATTTTAAAATATAATACTTTGGAACCAAATGGGTCAAATAAGGAAGTAAACTGGAAATATGTAATTTAGTATAATAATTAATAGCTTAATTGATTGATTGTTTAATTGAATTTGATTTTATATGTGTATAAATACTGATGGAAATGTGAATGATTTTGTACTCAATAAAGGCTTGGTGCTGAAGTGCTAAGTTGGAATGAAATTGTTGTGACTGCTGCCTTGAGTCTCATGTCCGTGATTTTCTATGGTGGTATTTATACTTTTGCTTCTATTTGTGGTATTTAAAAACCTCCTGTAGTTGGGATGGATAAGAATGTGCAGATATGCATCTTTGATATCCCGGGTATTCATGAGGGCTTGAGGAAGAATGAGTGGGAACAGAGTCTGAAGGGGTCAGCATGCTGAAAGTAGGTACTCTTAGAAAGGTACTGAGGTGGGATAGGTCAAGGATGGGTCTCCACGGGCCTTCCTTCCTGGGCACTAGGAGCAACCCGGAATAAAATCCTTTGCCTATATGATTTTTGGAGACTCTCTGAATGGTCCGTTGGTTCAATAACTCTAACAGAACTTCTGGTAAAAAGGCAAGTTGTTCCCTGGAAGGTTGAGGGATGCCCCTGAAGGACGGCAGTTGATCCCACACCATGAAGTACCCTTTTTGAATTATTGAGTGGGCCCAGGCATCTTGGGTTATGCTTTCTCAGACTTGTAGGAATAGAGGTAGGCAATGGAAAAGTGGGATGTGGGTGGGATGGGGAAAGCAGTCAAGGAGAGGACGGCTTGTCTGGAAAGAGACACAGAGGTGGCACAGTTGCCAATGGGGCCCTGTAGGCAGTTGTGGTCTCCTGTCTCTTTTTAGTTTCAGTTCCAGAGGCACAGTAGAAGGTTCAGGCCAATGTTTATTACCCTACCGCTTCAAAGTTGACTCTGCTTCTGGCCCTGGGATCCCTTCATAGTGCTTTTTGCTAGCAGCTTTAAGTGCTGATTCTCAAGGTAGATAACTAGGAAGGATAATCTATTCCTTAAAGTCTTTGGGATAAATGCCTGACAAACGGAGCATTTTTTGCGAATGTGGTTTGGTCCTAGCCAGAACAGGTGCTGGAGGTGGCTATCCTTATGTGGAATTTGTCGTCCACATTGGCATTTGCCCTTTTTGGATGGCATGAACCCTAACCAAAGACAGTAGCAAAGTCAAAAAATTCCCCAATGGGGCGGGGCACTTATCTGAATTTTAAAGAATTGCAAATGACTCTGAGTCAGACCGTACGATGGAATATGACATTCGATTCTGAAGGCAGAGAAGTTCTGAGGATGGTGTGTGAGTATGTCACTTTTATGGCTTACATCCAATCACAGCCTACATGCGACATACCATGTACCCTACAGTACTGGAGTCTTTTGTATACTGGCTGGTGCTGGCTTGCCTATGGTAGGAAGGACATCAACTATTTCTCGAATTAAAGTCTTCAATGTGAATAATACATTACATCAGACACTTCACAATCCACTCTGGGGAAAAAAGTCTGTTAACACTGAGCAAAACTAGAGGAAAGACCAGTATATGACAAGCTTTTATCCACTGGTTTGGTTTTGTTACTTAACTCATTCCCCCCAGTACAACTCTTTTGAGCTTGTACCTTTAACTCCCAGTGGGTGTGGCCTGAGCCTTTAAAAAAATGAAGTTATCACCTTACAGTTCTAACAAATACTCATTGACTGGGGTCAAATATCAATACAATTGTGTTTGCCATCATGTATACGTCAAGATAAAATACTCTAATACCTTGTTTGTAGTATGGTTTTGGAAATATTAATGCTAAGATGAACAAGGAATATTTGACACTTAGAGGTGCATTAGGCGTTAACTGCAGAAATACCTGGAAGCACACTTAGCTATAATGAGTTAAACCAAACAGGGACAGCAATACAGTTATCATAAGGTGCTACTTAAAACATGGTTAAGAGTTATCTGTCTGATAACAGGAGAAACAATGACTGCACCTATGAGCTACAAGATATCAGGTTAACATGGTAAAATGCAATAAACTTACTGAGAAAAAGTAATGTGATACAAGTGAGATTATTCTTGGAAGAACCTCAGCTTGAGTACATATCCTCTCTGGTGCAGCAGTAGCCCACAAAGGCTAATAATCAGAAAAAAAAATATGAAGCTTATTGTCATTACGTTTAATTACTCAGTTGCTGTTAAGGAAAAGTAACTGTGTTTCAGAAAGAAATGTAAGACGATGGCAAATAACAATAAAGAATTTTATGAAATATACTTATTCCTTCGTTTAAGGGGCGTTTTTTTCCCATATAAATTAAACTAATACAAAACATGAGATGCCAACAGTGATGCACCTGATCCAAAGCCAGGATGTGTTGAACAGTGAAAGAAAGGGATGACAACTTTAAACTTACATCTGTGTGCCAACTAATCTGCAGAATTTAAAAAATATGACAAAATAGCACTAATTGGTTATCTACCTCAAGAATTATTGCTTAAATCTAAATATTTGAGCTTTATGGTTTCCCTTAATGGTCCTGCTACACTGCTAAAAGACTATCCTTGTGATTCAAAGAAATGCTTAATCATCCATCCTCAACCCTTTTTTCCCATTGTTGCACATTGGGTTGGGATGTCACTTCAACAGTGACAATCATCTAGAGCTAAGGTTTACACATTCAGATGGCTAGCCCTGCCCACAGTAGCTCCAATCTACCTGATGCATGGCTTTAGAATGAGGGAGGAAAAAAGTACCACCTGGAGGAAACCTATGAGAACACAGGGAGGACATGCAGACACTGCACAGAAGGTACCCCAGTTGAGAATTGAACCGGGGAACCTCTTGCTGCGAGGTGACAATGCTAACTGCTGCACCACTGTGCTGCACCTCCACTATGCCGCATCTTCAAAGAAATGCTTACTTAGCATGTTAAGTGCAGTAACCTAGACCTGGTTCAAGGTTCCAGAGAGCACCCCTGCAATACCAGGCTACAACTCTTACCACACTTTTTGGCCACCAAACCAGGACCGAAACACTAACGGTGGTAGAGTGACCATATTCACCACGGATATTCACACCTCCAGGCTAGTTGCCCAACACAATGCATCTGAAATATTACAAGTGCAATTAACACAAGGTAAGACTGTAATCCAAACTGTAGCTTGTTAGAGATCCCCCACCATGCCCTAAGATTCTCACTACACCTTTTTAAACATACTGGAAAATATTAAGATACAACCTAACACCCTAATACTGGGTGATTTCAACTACCCTGCCATTAATTGGGAAAACTACTCGGGTACAAACACCTTTGCCCAACAGTTCTTGGAATTCATAAATTCCAAAGCCCTGGATCAACTAATCCATAGTCCAACCAGGGGCTCAAATATCCTTGACCTGGTCATTACCAACATGGGAGATCGATGCTCCACACCAGCAGTCACCCCCTCGCTGGTCATGTCTGACCATAAGCTAATCAACCTTGACGTCCACATCCCACCCCCAGTAGGGAAACCTCCATAAAAAACTTCTCCAAAGCCAACTTCATGCTACTCAAGTCAGAAGTGACAAACTTCACGACACCCATACAGACGGGAACTGAAATTCTGTCTGCCAAATCCTACAATAAGGCACTGTATGAGCATATCCACTCATGCATGAATTGTGCCATTCCAAATAGAACCAAGACGCTCTCCTCCAGAAAAAGGAAGTCAATCTGGTGGTCCCCTGCCATAAACAAGTTATACAACAGAGGGAAGAAATTGTTACAGAAAAAAGGAAACTCCCAGGATACAAAAGCTCCCTTACCAGCCTCAGTAAGAAGTTGAGGTCCCTCATAAAATCCTCCAAATCTAGTTATGAAAATAAAATTGCCAAAGATTCTAAGGACATCCACAAGGCATTCTATAGTTATGTCAAGAATCTAAATGGCAATACTCAGATATGCTCTGAGCGACAACAGAATGGCACTAAATATACTGATCCCAAGGATATTGCCAATATCCTAGCAGATCGATTCAGTGCCAATTTCACCCCCTCTCACCCCCTAAAGTGGCCCATCTCAATACCAAAAGATTGCCAAATGCCGGTAATCATGGCCACACAGGTAAAAATGCACTCTCCAAAGCTAAGAATACAGCATCCATGGGACCAGACGACATCCCGGACTGTGTACTACATGAACTACAAAATGAACTGGCACCTCACCTAAGTGTCATGTTTAATAATAACCTTACCCTCAATGAGAGGCACACAGCTACAGTTATCCGGCTCCACAAAGGGGGCTCCACCTTGGAACCCGGGAACTATCGTCCCATCAGCCTAACGAGCCTGATCTGCAAAGCCATGGAATGCATTATCATGGAACTTATAAACAAAGACACTGGCAACCTTCAAACACTGGACCCCACCCAGTTTGGTTTTATGAAGGGCCTATCTTGTCTCCTCAACCTGTTTGACTTCTTCTAATCAGTCTCCAGAGCCACAGATGAGGGTAAGACTATCCACACAGCCTATTTGGACCTCGCCAAGGTCTTCAACACTATCCCCCACTCTGGAATCATAGATAAACTTACAAAGCTGGGCATTAATCCCTACGTCACAAACTGGCTTACTGACAGAACCCACACTGTAAAAGTAGCGGACTCTAAATCCAGCTCCAGACAAGTGACAAGTGGATTACCTCAGGGTTCAGTCCTGGGACCGCTCTTGTTTGGTATCTACTTCTCCGGAGTGCAGGCCAACACCAAGGGACTCTGACTAACAAAGTTCGCAGATGACTGCAAACTGGGAGCCATTATTGAATCCCTAAAGGATGTGGATATCCTACAAAAGGGCCTTACAGAGACAGATGCTTGGTGCCAGAGCCATGGGCTCAAGTTCAATGCTAAGAAATGTATAGTTATCCCCCTTGGAAAAAAACATGTACCCATGAATTACCACATAAGTGGCAGTACACTAGACACCGAAAGTATGATAAGGGACCTAGGGACACAGGTGGACAGTGGTCTCACCTTCAATAACCACATTGCCACAACAGCCAGGAAATCCTTCTATGTGGCACATCTCATTACTAAGGGATTTTCATCAAGGAAAAAGGAGGTCATTGTCTCACTGTACTCATCCCTCATTTGACCCATTATAGAGTACAATCCCCCATTTTGTATGTACCTCACAAGACATCTGCAACAGTTGGAAAGGCCACAGAAATACCTCACTAAAAGAATCATAGGCCTAAAGCAGATGCCCTATGCTGACAGTCTAAAAAAACTCCAGCTATACTCTGTCACATATCGTCTACTCAGAGGCGATCTCTGCTTAACATACAAGGCCATGTCAAGCCCAGCGCTGTTGGACATACTACACTTAAAGAAATCCCAATTCCTCAGAGCCACGTGCTCCAGGGATCTAAACCTGGTCATCACAATGAACAAAACATGCTGAAGGGATAGATTCCTGTCCCAGAGACTCCCCATACATGCCAAGCAGAGCGTGTCTTTGGCCATCAAAGGACTGGATGGGAGATGGGAAATTCACCTCAGGGATCACGTCAGTCGCCCTGCTAGACAGGGGACCAGGGAAGTAAAATTCCTGGGAAAAATAGCCGGGGAAATGTTATGGCTAGGCTTGTATAGGCCCTAGGGCCGATAGCCTAGTACCAACTTATAAACCTATGAACCCAATGTGGGTTGCTCAATTACTGTGATGATGAGAAAATGTGATTCAGAGACAAATGTGGCCACAACGAGAAAGACCTCATTAATGGTTCATTACTCTGTTTCCAAACTGAACACTAGTGCTGTCAGACCCAGCATCACTAGTGTTCTCACTAATGACCCATGTATCAAATTAGCAAAGGCACCCTTGTAAGCACACACATACACAACAGACACCCATGTGAGGGTGTGCACACACTCCCATATACTCCCACACACTGTCACATCAACTCCCATCAACAACAAGACCCCCAGACTTGATCACACTCACAGAAATGCTCAGATATAAACTCACACTCATAACCTAAGAGACACACACACACACACACACACACACACACACACACACACACACACACACACACACACACACACACACACACACACCACATCCTGATTCTCATTTCCTTACCTAACCTTCTGTAATGCCAGCCAGGCATATACACATATCCATACAACCCCACTAAGGTCCCTGCAAATTGAAAGGCTTAGCACGATGTGGAAACCTTCTGAACTAAGGATTCTGAATCAGACTAAGCCCTTCTGAAAGTTTTTTTGTCAAAACGTATTATGCAGCTTATGCAATCTTTTACAAGTTCTTCCAGAGATCAAGTTATTCCAGTTAAAAGGGAACAAAAACATTAAAAACAGTCCATATTAAAAAAAAAAAACACTGGCGATTACAAATCAGTCGATATCTACTACATAAAAAGGTAGCAGAATCTTGACACTTGCATTACTCTTCAATGCAGACATGTCTCAATGTGCAGAAACAAAGGAAGGGCCTTGCCTCACTGAAAACTGCACAGGCTTATTTTGAAGTTTAGCTATGAAATAAACAACAACTGTCAAATACTGTGAGTATTCTGTGTCATAGCATTAGGTTAAAGAAATTAAAATTGATAAGAATTAACTTTCCTAATTACTTAAAGAATAAGAGGAACTCAGGCAGTGAGTAAATCCACAAAATTCAAAGTAAATCAGCAAAACCCAGGTGGAACAGAAGGTATACACATTTCCAAATAAATCCAGAAAAGTTTATTAGAACTGTGTAAGCACTTTCACAATGATCAACATTGCTTCCTCAGACATAGCAACAACTGTATGAAAAGCAATTTAAATACACACATTACATAGAGATCAAACCAATCACATTTGTTAAAAAAGCCCTCCAAAAATATCAGATGCACTGCGGACACAAATTTAAAGGAACATTATATAGGTAACTCTCATTTTTTTACCTATGTAATACTCCTTTAAATTTGTGTCCGCAGTGCATCTATTATTTTTGGAGGGCTTTTTTAACAAATGTGATTGGTTTGATCTTTATGTTTATGTCTGAGAAAGCAATGTTAATCATTGCGAAAATGCTTACACAGTTCTAATAAACTTTTCTGGATTTATTTGGAAACATGTATACTTTCTGTTCCATCTGGGTTTTGCCGATTTCCTAATTACTTGCATTCACCAGGTGGAATTTATAGCTGGCTTGACAACAAATATGAATACTATAACTACATACTTTAAATTAGTTTAAAATATTGCCCTGTTGAAAAAGTAATTGCAATATATTACTAATTAACAAAATGTTACACTAACATGCAGTGTATGTATGATACACTAGTTTATACTATGTTGATGATACATGATCTCAGTTTAATCTTACTTTCTCACTTGGCAAAGAGGAGACACTATTATTGACCTAAAGTGCCAAGCTTGATATTCACTCATACAAACTGAGATCCAGTAATCTGTTTGCATCAAGAATGCATACATGCTTCAGATCATGGGGTAATTACTGTTTCACTGGGACATTCAGTCAGCATTAGTTTACTAGTTATATGGCTGCATAAATATGAGAACTGAAATATACAAGCCTTGAGGGGCATGAGGTCAACTCTTCTTATCAATTGAGAGAAGTCGCATTTTGCATGGAAGTTGTTTTCTCAATCATGTTTTGCAGTTAGCATTTAACATATGTAACACTTTGAAATAAGTAATTATGCATTGATATTTTCTTTAAGTAAATAAAGAGGGTGAGAAGACTACAGTAAATAATTCATTAATCCATGTGGTTGCTTTTGCTGGCTGGGTTAGCCTCAATAGGAGTGTGGCCTATTTTCAGTGGAGAACCGAGGTGGTATTTAAACAGACAGGGAAAATATGGTTATGACATATGGCTATGACACTGGAAAAACTCCCTGTTTTTTTTTTCAATAAATGCCAGAGGCTCTTTTACAGCTTCCTCAATTATCAACTCAGTTTAATATAGCAATAACCGATGACATGGGTGTGGTATATTGAAGATTTACGCACGGTTGGGGGTTTTTAATCACTAGGGCAAAGCCAGAGTGATTAAACAAAGGCAACCGTGGGTAAATCTTCAATATACCACAAGACATAGTCGGTTATTCCTATTAGACAGTGACATTATTTACGAAAAAAATTACTTTTCTTAAATAATGTTTTTGTATAACGACGCCACGGTGGTCCTCCCCGCTTTTCACTTGATATCCTGGAGCATTGCTAATTTACTGCAGATATTTGTGGAACTTTGATTCCCATGCCTTCACAGTACTCCATTGCTGTGTGAAGGAAGCAACGGAGAAAGGAATATCGCCACTGAAATTTTTTTTTTTTTTTAACTAAAAAAAAAAGAAAGAAACTGGGAGGCTTTTAACATACAGGAGAGATGGGACAGAGAAAATAACAGGACAATCAGGTACATTTATTTAATTTTGTATAATGTACCTGATTATCCTTTTATTCTTCTCTGTGCCGTCTCTCTCATTCATTTGGGTCTCCAGTTTTGTGAGTTTATTTTAAAAAAATTAAATAAAAGTACATTTTTAATTGCATATATTAATGGAAAAAATGTCCAGGCGATTGGACCTTTTTCCATTGGTATATGCTCGGATTTATAGGTTCATAGGTTGGAACTAGGCTATCGGCCCTAGGGCCTATACAAGCCTAGCCATAACAATTCCCTGGCTATTTCTTCCCACAGCATTTACTTCCCTGGACCCCTGTCTAGCAGGGCGACTGACGTGATCCCCAGGGTGAATTTGTATCTCCCATCCAATCATCAAGTTTCCTTTTGAAGAGGGCCAAAGAGGCGCTCTGCTTGACATGTATTGGCAGTCTATTCCACAATCTGGGGACTCTCTGGGTCAGGAATCTATCACTCCAGCATGTTTTGTTCATTGTGATGACAAGGTTTAGATACCTGGAGCATGTGTCTCTGATGGATTGGGATTTCATTAAGTGTAGCATGTCCAACAGCTCTGGGTTTGACCTGGCCTTGTATGTTAAGCAGAGATCGCCTCTGAATAGACGATATGAGACAGAGTACACATTTACAATGGGCATGCTGGTTGGGCTGACCAATCAGCATGCTACTTAATGTCCAGTCATTATATAATATACAACACCCCACTTTCTGCTGCACTGCATTGTTATTATTGGAATATGAATCAAAATACCTGGTTAAAAAAAATGCAATCACTTGGGAAGAAAAGTCTTATATTTTTATAATGCTATATACAAAAACTAAAATATGTTGCTTTCATAAGATATTCAAAGTGGGGGTTCCTTGCAGTTATAGATCCTCCCCTACACACACACACACACACACACACACACACACACGTTACACTTGTTTTGATGTGCACAACATAACGTCAATGTCCAAGAAATACATTAAACAAAACAGAAATATAAACATTACTTACTGCATTTTTATGACATGATAAATGCTTGCCATATTACAACAGTATTCAGCTAAGTAGTACTTGTTAAAAAGCACTTAAAATTCTGGGATTTATCTGTGATGAACTTCCACCAGCTCCAAAGATGTGATGTGAGAACAATAATTGGTTTAGCATGTTTTTAAATTCCTTTAAACATGCAGTATGCATTTGCCTGTAATTTCAATTAACGTCACAAGTTATATGTGTGATACTGCATGTACAGATTTTGTAAACTGTTCTTTACAATGTATCTTTTATACTTTTTATCGGTACTGTAACATGTATTTTTGGAGCTTTTCTCCCCGGGCCTCCACTGAAAATAGGTCCTCTGGGCCCAGTGGACCTCCCCAGTAATCAAACTGGAAATAAATAACTAAACAAGTGTTTTGCATCAATAATAACAATATTACACAATTATCTGGTTTACTTACTTTGAAAATATATTTTTACAAGGGTCTGGATAAGCCATAGTACCAAATTCTGATACAACAATTCTGTTCTCTTGCATGTTGACTGTGTAAGTATCACTGTGAAGATATCTGCTTCTGTAGAAAACCTCACCTGCAGAATAAAACACTGTCACAGCAATGGACTAAGCTTTTTTTTAACAATACTTTTATTTTCTAAAAAAATAAAATAATGCAGGTATTGAATGCATCCCACAAACTTTTCCTATGTCACTTTTTTAGCATACAGATACAAATTCCTGGTGTACTGCAATATCCCCTTAGTTACTATGTTTTATTAACCTTCCTGCAACAAGGTACTAAATCAGTTGAAAATAATTTAAAATAAATACATTACAGTCACAGTTTTATATCCTTAGCAGTTCAGCTTTCTTTTTGAACGTTGATGTGACAATGTTAGAATTTAATTTAACTTCTTTCAAAATGTAGAATCAATTTAATCGTCTTAACCAAGACTTCTATTTTTCAAAACTGAGAGGAACATGCAAGACAACTTACTAGAAGTGGAGAAAATGGTTTAGGACAAACCCTGTGATTCAGAAAGACTTACCTGAAAAGGTTTCCACATCATGGTATGCCTTTCCAGTTCAGAGACTGACCTCCATGGTATTCTTATGGTAATGGCTGCAGCATGGAAAGCAGTCACATTATGGGAAGTCACATGCTAATACTGCAGTCTATGGGAGTTGCTAATGCTAATTAACCACATATTTCCTGGAAATGGCCACAGCTCTCGACTAACCTCAGCAGAGCAATTCCGAGAGTTTTCTACCAAGATTTTTTTTCTCTGGGAGTAAAAAAGAATGCACCTTTTGATGGATTCACCCATTAACTCTTATGGGAGTAGTCACAGAATGTGTAAGTATAGCATAGCATAGCAGTGTGTGTGTGTGTGTGTGTGTGTGTGTGTGTGTGTGTGTGTGTGTGTGTGTGTGTGTGTGTGATGTCTGTAGGGGCATAAGTGAGGCTGAAAGATTGTACTTTATGGTTGTTGACTGGTCACACTGTTGGAGGCAGGTAGGATATGCCAACTGTATGTGTAAATCTGTGTGGATGCATATTGGAGCATGCATTTGGCTGTGTGCTTAAGCGTTTTTATTAGAGAGTATGTGAGGGCTTGTTTGTAAATGTGAAAGTGTGAATGTGGGAATATCTCTGAGTTTGTGTACATAAATGTGCGTGCATGCATGTGTCTGTAGGGGGATGCCTATGTTACGGAGATGTGTTGGTTGGAAGGGCGAACACTAGTGTGGTCAAGTCTGACAAAATTCTGATTCACAGACATATTAATGGGGTGCTTATAAGGTATTTTTCTGTGCAACTTTACTATGTTTCTGAATCAGAGACTCCCTCTGTCATGCTGACCAACCCACACTGGCTAATTAAAATGAGTGTAGAAAATCTTTAGGAATCACAATGAAAAGATTACGACAAAATTCAGCAAGTGAAGCATCACGGAACAAAATTAACTATTACATCATTTTGCCAAACCAACACATGCAAGAAAATATTTTTTTTAAGACCGACACACAATGAAGGTGGTAGCCCCCTGCACTCTTCATATGATTATGACCAACAAAATGGTCACCACTTAAGCTGAAAAGGTATGCCACATTCAAGCCCTTATTCCACTTACAATCAACTTTGATAAACCACCCAGAAGTCCAGTTACACACGCAACAGCATTTATTTTAAAATTATATGGATGTCCTGTACAAAGTACAATGTAAACATTTACTAAAATGCATCTTTTACTCAGCTGTATATTAAATGCAATGGCTGACATATTGTGCTGTTTTGTCCCTCCAACTAGTATGGTTATCGAATCATTAAATATTTCCTTATTAAACACTGAGTAGAGTTAACTTAATATAATTGGTTACATACACACTTACCTAAAAATCATCTTTACGTACACACTTACCTAAAAACATCTTACATACTCGCTTTTTTTTTGCATCTTAGAGAGCTTTAAACACCTTAGGAGCTTTAGTAAACACTTTCACCTGACTTGGTAAAGGAGAAGGGAAAGATGAACGTAGGGAAATAAATATTTGCAAACTATCATGTTAGATTAATGTGAAAAAAGACTACGGACTAGTCACTACTGGTTTTTTGTTCTGTGAGATGTCAATATTGAGTACATAGTCACAGTTTTAGGATTATAGAATCTAGACTGAGTACATGCCAGCATGTTTATAAAATAGGTCTGACAATTTAAAATGAAATATGGCCATTTTTCCAGTTTCCAGGTCATGCTATTTAATTTGGCACTGGATAATAAATAGCCTTTATGGGTAGTAGAACTATGTTTCGTTGATGGTATTTTGACATTGACTCTGGTAATCATTCTGTTTTTAGCACATTATCCGGGTATATGCCATTCTTACTTTGAATTATACTTGTGTAATACAGAGGATGGTCCATCATAAGTTCCTAATTGTAAACAATTTGGCTGAGGTTATGTTTCTGTTAGGGGGTTGAAAATATTATACATGTGTTAGTTTGGAAGTTATTTGTTTCGGTCATTTCTGGATGGCACAGTGGTGCAGCAGTAGCGTTGTCACCTTACAGCAAGAGGTTCTCCAGTTCAATTCTTGGCTGGTGTGTCTTCTGTGTGGAGTCTGCATGCTCTCCCTGCGTTCATGTGGGTTTCCTCCAGGTGCTTTTGTTTCCTCTCCCACGTTAAAAGACATACATCTAGAGCATTTCTTCCCAGGCCTCTACTGAAAATTGGCTTAGTTTCAAGTCGGACTTTCCCAGTTAACAAATGTTAAATAAATAAATTAAACTGCTTATGCTACCTCTAGATGGCAATATTTCAGTGGAATCCAGGAGCAGTGAGGCTGGCTATAAGGGAACTTAAATAGCTTCTTGGTACACTTTGAAGACTTTTTTTTACACTATTGCTATCAAATTCTTACTGGCAGATTTTTAAGGTGCAAATTCACTCATGACTTTTTACACTGACACATCTTGGACTTGGTATTAACCAACCTGAGTAACCACTGCGGCACCCCTAGAATATCATCCTTCCTGGTAAGATCCGACCATAAAACAGTCACTTTCAAAGTCAACATCTCCCCTGATACCCCTCTAGCTAGGGTCAAACAAAAAAAACATCTCTAGAGCTGATTACAACCTCCTGAGGGATGGTATAAACAGCTTCACAGCCCCCTTCCCCCTCTGTTGGAACTGGCACCACTGTACAAATCTACACCAAAGTACTACACAAGCATTTATAGAGATGCATGGAATCAGGAATACCTGACAGGACAAAGTCATCCTCTGCAAGGAAGAGTAAAACAAGTCTGGTGGCCATCTGCAGTAAATAAACTATATAACAAAAGGGAAAAAATTGCTGTCCAGGACCAAGAAGGAGCAGGTGCCCAATTGAAAGGAATCTCTCATTAGCCTGAACAAGCAATGGTCACATCTACTAGAGACAATCATAAGGCCTTCTTCACATATGTCTGCAATCTCAAAGGAAGCACCCTGATCTGTTCAGAACTGGCGGTCAAGGAACCCCATATACAAATGCTGTAGATACAGCCAACCTACTGGCTGGCAGATTCAGCAAAAACTTCACTCCTGTCACCCCATCAATAAATCAGGGCATCCACAGTACCTGCCCCCCTCCCCTTATCTCTAAGGAACAGGTCATCACTCCCTTCTCAAAGGCAAAGAATACAGCCTCCATGTGACCCGATGACATCACAGGATGCATCCTACATGAACTCAGGCATTAACTTGCAGCACCATTAGGCAACCTATTCAACCAAAGCCTGAGTACCGGCTTTGTCCCAGTTGAGTGGAGGACAGCCACTGTCATCTCTTTACATAAAGGTGGAGCATCCACCGATCTGGGAAATTATAGACCCATAAACCTAACTAGCCTGATCTGCAAGACCATGGGATGGATTATCATGGACCTCATTAACAGGGACATTGGCTTTGTCAAGGGGAGGTCATGTCTGTTAAATCTGGTTGACTTCTTTGAGACAGTCACCAAAGCCATGGATGAGTGGAAGAAGGTGCACACTGTCTACATTGACCTGACCAAAGCCGTCAACACTATTCCCCACTCAGGCATAATAGATACATTCTCTTAACTAGGCATTAATCCATATGTTATCAGATGGGTAGCAAACTGGCTCACTGATGGAACCCACTTAATCAAAATAGGGGAAGCCACCTCAAGCAGTAGACCAGTAATGAGCGGCATACCCCAGGGATCAGTCTTGGGGCCTCTGTTATTCAGGATATACTTCTCTGAGGTGCAGGCCAAAACCAGTGGGCTATGGCTAACCATGTTTGCAGATGACTGCAAGCTGGACGTGGTCATCAATTCCCTAAGTGATGTGGACGTCCCCCAAGAGGGTCTCACCCAAACAAATGACTGGTGCCAAAAACATGGCCTCAAGCTGAATGCCAAAAAATGCATCATCATCCCCTTTGGGGAGAGTGACGTCCCCACATATTATCACATTAATAACAATGTCCTAAGCATGCAATCAGTCGTAAGGGATTTGGGCACCCAGGTTGATAGCAATATGACTTTTAACCACCATGTTGCCTCCATTGTACGTAAAGCTTTCTACATGGCCCACCTCATAAGTAAAGGTATCTCATCCAGGAACAAGGTGGTCATAACATCCCTGTCTTCTTCTTCTTTCGGCTGCTCCAGTCAGGGGTCGCCACAGCAGACCAACTGTTTCCATTTCTTCCTGTCCTCTGCATCTTGCTCTGTCACACCAACCACCTGCATGTCCTCTCTCACCACATCCCTAAACCTTATCTTAGGCCTTCCTCTTTTCCTGTTACCTGGCAGCTTCATCCTTAGCATCTTTTTCTCAATATACTCTGCATCCTTCCTCAGCACATGTCCAAACCAACGTAATCTTGCCTCTCTGGCTTTGTCTCCAAAACCTTCCAACCTGGGCTGACCCTCTAATATACTTATTCCTAATCCTGTCCATCCTCGTCACACCCAGTGCAAATCTTAACATCTTCAACTCTGCCACGTCAAGCTCTGACTCCTGTCTTTTTGTCAATGCCACTGTCTCCAACCCATATAACATAGCTGGTCTCACTACCCTCTTGTAGACCTTCCCTTTCACTCTTACTGGTACTTGTCTGTCAGAAATCACTTCTGACACTCTTCTCCACCCACTCCATCCTGCTTGTACTCTTCACCTCTCTTCCACACTCACCGTTACTCTGAAGTGTTGATCCCAAGTATTTAAACTCATCCACCTTTGCCACCTCTACTCCCTGCATCCTCACCATTCCTCTATTTTCCCCTCTCATTAACACACATATATTCTATCTTAGTCCTGTTGACCTTCATTCCTCTTCTCTCTAGAGCATATCTCCACCTCCCCAGGGTCTCCTCCACCTGTTCCCTACTTTCATTACAGATCACAATGCCATCTGCAAACATCATAGTCCACGGGGACTCCTGTCTGATCTCGTCTGTCAACCTGTCCATCACCATTACTAATAAGAAAGGGCTCAGAGTTGAACCTTGATGTAATCCCACCTCAAACTTAAACGCATCTGTCACTCCCACCGCAGACCTCACCGCTGTCACACTACCCTCGTACATATCCTGTACCGCTCTTACATACTTCTCTGACACTCCCAACTTCCTCATACAATACCACAACTCCTCTCTAGGCACCCTGTCATATGCGTTCTCTAAGTTTACAAAAACACAATTCAACTCCTTCTGACCTTCTCTGTACTTCTCCATCAACACTCTGAGCAAACATCGCATCTGTAGTGCTCTTTCCCAGCATGAAACCATACTGCTGATAATTAGCATGAAACCATACTGCTGATAACTAATCATCACGTCCCTTCTTAACCTAGCTTCTACTACTCTTTCCCATAACTTCATGCTGTCACTGATCAGTTTAATCCCTCTGTAGTTACTACAGCTCTGCACATCACCCTTACTCTTAAAAATCAGTACCAAAACACTTTTTCAACATTCCTCAGGCATCCTCTCACTTTCCAAGATTTCATTAAACAATCTAGTTAAAAACTCCACTGCCATTTCACCTAAACACCTCCATGTTTCCACAGGTATGTCATCTGGACCAACAGCCTTTCTGTTCTTCATCCTCTTCATAGCTATCCTTACTTCCTCCTTGCTAATCAACTGCACTTCCTGATTCACTATCCCCACATCATCCAACCTTCTCTCCCTCTCATTCTCTTCATTCATTAACCCCTCAAAGTACTCTTTCCATCTGCTCAACACACTCTGCTCACTTGTGAGTATGTTTCCCTCATTATCCTTTATCACTCTTACCTGCTGCACATCTTTACTAACTTGGTCCCTCTGTCTAGCCAATCAGTACAGGTCCTTTTCTCCCTCCTTAGTGCCCAACTTTTTACACAACTCGTCATACGCCTTATCCTTAGCCTTCGCCACCTCTCTCTTTGCCATGCACCTCATCTCCTTATACTCGTCTACTTTCTTCATCTCTCTGACAATCCCACTTCTTCGCCAACCTCTTTCTCTGTATACTCTCCTGTACTTCTTCATTCCACAACTAGGTCTCCTTGTTCTCCTTCCTCTTTCCAGATGTCACACCAAGCACCTTTCTAGCCATCTCTCTTACTAGCTCTGCTGTAGTTACCCAGCTATTCGGTAACTCTTCACTGCCACCCAGTGCCTGTCTTAACTCTTCCCTGAACATCACCTCACAATTACCATTTTTCAGTTTCCACCATTTGATCCATGGTATGTCCCTCACACTCATCCTCCTCTTCTTGATCACCAATGTCATCCTACAAACCACCATCCTATGCTGCCTAACTACACTTTCCCCTGCCAAAACTTTACAGTCTCCAATCTCCTTCAGACTGGCCTTTCTACACAAGATATAATCCACCTGTATGCATCTTCCTCCACTCTTGTATGTGACCCTATGCTCCTCCCTCTTGTTAAAATACGTATTCAACACAGCCATGTCCATCCTTTTCACAAAATCCACTACCATCTGACCTTCTGCATTCATTTGCTTAACACCATACCTACCCATCACTTGTTCCCTTCACCAACATGCCCATTGAAATCTGCTCCAATCACCAGTCCCTCACTCTTGGGTACAGTCATCACCACTTCATCCAACTCACTCCAAAATTTTTCTTTCTCATCCATTGCACACCCAACTTGTGGAGCATATGCACTAACAACATTCATCATTACATTCTTCCCATATAAGGCCAATTATTGAGTACAATGACCCCCTTCGGCATGCATCTCACAAAGCACATGCAGCATCTGGAGAGACCACAGAGGTTCCTCACTAGAATTCAGGGCCTCAAACATCTACCCTACACAGACAGGCTAAAAGCTCCCCCTCTGCTCAGTTTCATACAGACTCCACAGAGATGACCTCTGTCTGACATACAAAGTAATCTCATACCCTGTCTTGATGGGACTGCTACATATCTGCAAGTCACGCTCCACTCCAGTAACCCATATGTGCAACCTCAACCTGGTATGTGACATCAATAGGACTTGTTGTCGGGACAGATTTGTGTCCCAGAGATGCCCCCATCTGTGGAATAGACTCCCTTCTCCACGTCAAGCAGACTACCTCATTATCCTTTTTGAAGTGAAACCTGGATAACTGGATGGGAAACAGAAAATATACCCCTGGGATTCCATCTGTGTTCCTGCTGGAGAGAGGCTTTGAGTTCTGATTTGTCTAAACATGGGCTAAACTCTTGGCTAGCCTTATAAGGGCCGCAGGACCCATAGCCTAGTAACTTCCTATGATCCTATATGCTTTGTACTGTACTCTTGCATGGCACATAGATCTGTTCCTTAAATATTCTATACTGGAAAAGTAATTTATCCCCCCTCCTCCCTGGGTTATGCAAGCAACATAAAAAATTACACAAGTAAAAATCTCATTATGGAATTCCATGGCATCCAGATGTCTCAAAAAAGACTTTTTTGGCACACACTTTAATAATTGTTTAGTACAGCAAATTCATACACAAGACAGATAAACAGTTTGATGGGTATTATCAAAAAAATAGCTTCTGCTTGTAGCTGATATTTCTTTGTCTATTGCCCCAGTTGTAAAGTATAGGGCATTGACTAGATGAATTTATTCTATAAAAATAGGTATGTCTTTTTAAAAATATATATTTTTAATGATTTAATTAATTAATTGAGTGGTTAATTGGTCAAGTATATTTAAGCTCTTACTTAGTGTGTCTTTTTATTCTGATGAAGTCTCGGTATTAACAGAGATGAAAGCGCTTAATAAATTAATTTTCTGTGGTGCAGACTGGCTGATTTGGAGTCATTTTTCAAAGAACTTGGGCTTTGTGGACACTGCTTAACCTGGTTTATTTTCTGAAGTTCATGATGCAAGGGTCAGATATTCTGCCTTTGTGACTGCATTTGTGAATGTTTTTGGAGGAATTGGTGTCCCGAAGCCTTCTTATTTGGTATACATCAGCTATTGCTTGCCGCAGCAGGTTTGTCTTTGATTTTACAATGCAATAGCTGGGCTGTCATGGGCAAGGTGATCATTTTAATGGACTGGATGCTTTGGAAGTACTTGAATGAATGAGTGAATGAATCTGACTCAGAAGTAAGTCTAACACAATCTTTAGTCATTTTAACTCAACAGAATAAAAATATGGCTAGTATTATGCAGAGACTACAAGATCTATTATCCTTTGCTTTGGCCAGTGATGACTGTTTGATTATGACTACACGTAATCAAGAGGACTTTTCATTTCCTACTACCAGTAACACCAATGCTACAAATCTAAGCAGAAAACAAGCTGTAGAGTATCCACGCCCAAAAATTAACTTTCATGAATGGATTAAAAAGGATTTTAAGTTGTTTGGGGCCGAAACAGAAAATAATGGAACAACAGCCGATGACATTAAATAAAAAACTTTCTGACTTTGAACAGAAGCTCACTAAGGTGAGAAATTTACAATGTGACAATTCCTATGTAAAAGAATGCTTGAAGCATAAGCAAGTGCCAAAAGGCTTACGCCTTTACAAATTTCCTACAGGCATTAGTTTAAAAGAAAACGACAAAAAGGAATTAGTGGAAATGTTTGACCGTTTTGGTTTGGAACTTGTGCATTTTATTGTAGGTTTAAATAACACATGTATTAATGAAATTTTAGATGAAGTTACTGTTCTGAATAATGAAATCACTGAAGATTTATTGTTTGATTTAAATATTGATAAGTATCACAATATGTTTTACCATATTGAGCGACAAGTGGCTGTTAATATGGACAGAAAAAGAAAAAAACTTAACAGAGACAATGATGAATATAAGAAAGGCACAGTCTATCCCATGCCTAAAGTGTATAATCAGTTTTCTGGTACAACGGACAACGATAGGAGAGAGAAGGTAGGGGGGCAAGTAGAAGAGAATGAGGTTAGTGATGGATTTGATACAGTACACAGTAGGAGATCAGAAAGAAAAGGGAACCGCAATAGACTAAGAAATGATAATAGAAATAACTAATTATTTTTGTTTTACCCCAGCACCTCGGGGTACTTGGAACCACCCAAGGGGACAGCAATGGGGGAGGTACAGGAATTGATTTCAGATATTGAATGCTTAATTAAGAGAAGGATGGTTGTTAACTCCCAAGGGAATATTAAAGAGTCGAATGTTGGGACCACATTGAGTTTGCAAGGCTTCAACATTTTTAATTATACCCATTTAGAAATTAATCAGGAGCATTTTTCCCTCTTAAAGAAAAGCCTGAAATTCATTCCTAGTTCCATCATAAGTCTACTAGAAACACTGACTGACATTAAGTTGTTTGAGGAAACTGGGGTTACAATCTTTGTTCTATAATAATCAAGGAGCTTCGGGACAGACAAATAGTAATAGTGAAGTCTTTTAAGTACATTTAATCCTCCTACTGCTCCCATTGTTGTACTTATGAAAATCTGTGTTTAAGGGACACGCACTCTTTTTTAATCTCATATAAGAAAAACATTTCAATTTGAATAGACAGGAGATGGCACTGTTAAAACAAATCAGATGTGATGACTCTATTAGGGGAATGAAACCCGACAAAGGGGGAGGGATGGTGTTAGTGGAAAATATTGACTAAAGAGCAAAAATTATGGACATTTTTTATGACATCACTAGGTACATGGAAGGTTCATATAATGAAGAACTTGTGCTTTGTGGACACTGTTTAACCTGATTTATTTTCTGAAGTTCGTGATGTAAGAGGGGGGCCTTGGGATTTAAAACTTGAAGACAGCGAGTTACTATGGCAACTGAAAACAAATGCATTTGCCTATCCAGGACTTCATGATGTTACTCACTGAAATGTGTCCTGAAATTGAAAGCTTTACTGAGATGAAAAACATTTTATTCTTACATTTATTTTTACCTTTGTTACATATTACATAAACATGTTGCATATATGTATATGTTTGAATTTATACATACAGAAAGTTTTGTACTTTATATTTTACATTTTATAAATGCAAGTGGGAGGGGTTATGATGTCATTGCTTATCCATGATTATTTAAACTGCATAGTGTTTTTACAATGTATCTGACGAAATTCCTTCATTGCAAGTGGACGAAAGCGCTCACATTAAAAAACTTCCATAATTTAGCATTGAAAAGGAGTGGTGTTTTATCTTTTGAATACTTTTGCTGTTTTGAGTCTTCAGTTTTTAACAGTCTGTTGGTCTTGTTTTTGTCATGGAATCAGATGAAAACACCAGTTCTCCTTTATTTTCGCAAAAGGAAAATACTGCTGAAATGACTACCTCAATAGGACAACTCACACTTTTAAATCCAGCAACTTTCCAACTGAGTAGACGATTTAGCCAAAATAATTTACCAAGGAGAAGTACAAACTACTGCAGCGGCTAGCAGACACCTTCCACTTTTGAATAGCAATGATACGAACCTTTCAAATCAAACTGTTCTACCTTTAAGTGCTGTTTCTTCATGTCCCCTGGCAAGCTCCGTAAACATCAAGGAGGGACAGTCACAGTAAGTCAAAATAATCATATTAATACTGCCAATGCACATCAAATGGAGGGTATTCAAACAGTTGACAATATACCCGTGCTGAATGACTGGCTTGATAATATGTCATTTAGTGCTCAGTAGAGCAAAGCTTTTGCTCGTGAGCACAACATGCATGCTGAATCTAATAAAAATACCATCATTAATAATTTAAAAGCGTTTGATGGAAAACTTATGAAATATAAAAAATTACAATTAGAGGTTGCCTACCTCAGGGAATGCATACAGAGGCAACACATTCCCTGAGGACTAAGACGGTGGCGATACCCGAATGGCTTAATCCAAAACTCTCCCTTTCATCTTGAGCTGATAAAACTTTTTGACAAACAAGGGACTGAGTTTTTGGAATGTTTAGTTAAGCACTATTTCATGCAGCTGGATAGCCTAAACGCCGATTTGGTTAATATTGAACAGAAAATCAAAATAGATGTGAACTTTTCAAGATATAGATTTGATTTTTGCCGCATTTACAACAGCATAGAATCTACCATCATAACATTAAGAATGGGGAAGTCCAAAAAGTTGGAGAAGGATAAGAGAGACTACGAGGCAGGAACTGCTTTACCCTCCCCACTCCCTTCACAACAAACTACTTTTCTCAATCCCTCATGGACCAATACAAACAACAGTATGGCTATTAATACAAATTTGACAGATGCACAAGCATTGACAGACAATGAGGAGGGAATTAACACCCAGGAGAATTGGGACGTCTGACTCCATAACTGGCAAACTCAAAATAAAGGTGTAGCTGAATCTCAGGGTTTTCAGAATGGCCAACGAACCCATCTGAATACTTCATGGAACAACAACAGGGGAAATCAACGATTCAAGAAACAGAACCGGAGAAGGAGGTAGCAGAGCGGGGCATTACTGATGGATTAAATGAAACGTTCCACCGTGTCAGCATCTGCAACAACAGAAAAGGTGACTTTCAGTTTACAATTACACTTTTACTGTCATAAAGTCTGAATTAACAGAAACTCTGGCTAAGGGACTTAGTTTTGTTCCCTGTTCAAAAGGGAATTTAGCCAATTCTTTACTGGACTTGAAATTGTATGTACAGAAATTAAATTTGCAATTTTTATTAGGAAATAGCCTGCCAGTTCTAGCAGACTTCAGGGTTTCTAGCATTTTTAACCCTCATATTCAAACTAATATCAGTTTGTTTGAAAAAAACTCGTGAAACTGATTTAAGCACCTGCTGGATTCTTGTAATAGGGAGCAATATATAAAAAACTTAACACGCTCAGAATTTCAGAATATTATGGATTTGAGAATGTCTGGTATCAGGGTAATGCGTCCAGATAAAGGGGGTGGCCTTGTATTTATGAACCAAGGCGATTATAATGTAAAAATGAAGGTTTTGCTACATAATGTGGCATATGAACGTGTGTCTTTGAACGAGATGAATGGGGCCTATCAGAGATTTAAAAATGCTATAAATGACTTTTTCCTGGAAGGATATATTGATATTGATGAGTTCAACTATCTGAACATGCTTGCACCCATTACACCTATGCACCTAATGCACATCAAATGGAGGGTATTCAAACAGTTGACAATATACCCGTGCTAAATGACTGGCTTGATAATATGTCATTTAGTGCTCAGTAGAGCAAAGCTTTTGCTCGTGAGCACAACATGCATGCTGAATCTAATAAAAATACCATCATTAATAATTTAAAAGAGTTTGATGGAAAACTTATGAAATATAAAAAATTACAATTAGAGGTTGCCTACCTCAGGGAATGCATACAGAGGCAACACATTCCCTGAGGACTAAGACGGTGGCGATACCCAAATGGCTTAATCCAAAACTCTCCCTTTCATCTTGAGCTGATAAAACTTTTTGACAAACAAGGGACTGAGTTTTTGGAATGTTTAGTTAAGCACTATTTCATGCAGCTGGATAGCCTAAACGCCGATTTGGTTAATATTGAACAGAAAATCAAAATAGATGTGAACTTTTCAAGATATAGATTTGATTTTTGCCGCATTTACAACAGCATAGAATCTACCATCATAACATTAAGAATGGGGAAGTCCAAAAAGTTGGAGAAGGATAAGAGAGACTACGAGGCAGGAACTGCTTTACCCTCCCCACTCCCTTCACAACAAACTACTTTTCTCAATCCCTCATGGACCAATACAAACAACAGTATGGCTATTAATACAAATCTGACAGATGCACAAGCATTGACAGACAATGAGGAGGAATTAACACCCAGGAGAATTGGGACGTCTGACTCCATAACTGGCAAACTCAAAATAAAGGTGTAGCTGAATCTCAGGGTTTTCAGAATGGCCAACGAACCCATCTGAATACTTCATGGAACAACAACAGGGGAAATCAACGATTCAAGAAACAGAACCGAGAAGGAGGTAGCAGAGCGGGCATTACTGATGGATTAAATGAAAGCGTTCCACCGTGTCAGCATCTGCAACAACAGAAAAGGTGACTTTCAGTTTACAATTACACTTTTACTGTCATAAAGTCTGAATTAACAGAAACTCTGGCTAAGGGACTTAGTTTTGTTCCCTGTTCAAAAGGAATTTAGCCAATTCTTTACTGGACTTGAAATTGTATGTACAGAAATTAAATTTGCAATTTTTATTAGGAAATAGCCTGCCAGTTCTAGCAGACTTCAGGGTTTCTAGCATTTTTAACCCTCATATTCAAACTAATATCAGTTTGTTTGAAAAAAACTCGTGAAACTGATTTAAGCACCTGCTGGATTCTTGTAATAGGGAGCAATATATAAAAAACTTAACACGCTCAGAATTTCAGAATATTATGGATTTGAGAATGTCTGGTATCAGGGTAATGCGTCCAGATAAAGGGGGTGGCCTTGTATTTATGAACCAAGGCGATTATAATGTAAAAATGAAAGTTTTGCTACATAATGTGGCATATGAATGTGTGTCTTTGAACGAGATGAATGGGGCCTATCAGAGATTTAAAAATGCTATAAATGACTTTTTCCTGGAAGGATATATTGATATTGATGAGTTCAACTATCTGAACATGCTTGCACCCATTACACCTATGATTTTTGGGATTCCCAAAATACATAAAAATATTAATAATCCACCTTTTAGGCCTATTATTGATGGAAGAAATTTCACATCTTATGCTTGTTCTAAATTTGTGTATTTTAAACTAAAGAAATATCTTATTACAGAGGGGCAAATATGTAAAGACTCTTGGGGTTTTTTACAAGTGGTTAACAATTTGGAGTTTAACCAAGACTACAACTTTCTGATGACTCATGTCAAAGACCTCTATACAGTAATTGCACAAAGCACAAGACTGAATTGGACAAGGGAATTCCGATTAAGCAAGAGAGCACCAGGAGAAGAGATTGACTTGAGATAAGTCTATTAGATCTCACTTTGAGTAATAACTATTTTCTTTTCGATGGCGAGTTGTTTCTTCAAAAAACAGGAGTAGCGATGGGGTCCCCTTGTGGGGGCACTTTTGCAAATTGCGTTATGGCCCACTGGGAGAATCCAATCTTATTTAAACAAGAATTTTTCAGCTCAAGACTGCAATGGCACACAAGGTACCTGAACGATACATTCTTACTTTTTAAAGGTGATTTATCAGAGGTTGAAAATTTTATGGCCATACTAACTAACCTGACCTTTTTTTGATTTTATATATCAATTTGAAACAAAAAATCACCTACTTAGACATTTTGGATAAAGATATTGTGAATAATATATATATTGCCAGGATTTTCCCTAAGCCAACATATTCCAATGACTTCCTTCATTTCAGTAGTAATCACCCCCTTCACCAGAAGAGAGCCATTGTGAAAGGACAGATAGTCAGGGTGGCAAAAATGATTACACTGGATTCAGATTTTGAGGGGGAATATATGAATCTGAAAGAAATGTTCTCAAATAGAGGGCACTCAACCCCTCTAGTGGATGAGATCATTATAGAAGTAGGGAGAAAAAGGCAGACAGGTCACTTCCAACCAATTTTACATAAAGGAGTAGAAAGGCCTGAACAACTTTTGGATTTAAATAGAAGCCTTACAGTAAATAATGGTAAGTCAAATTTTTGTACTAGCTTTACTACAGTTTTTTCAAATGATGCTAGAGAATGAAGGGCTATTTTGATAAAAAATTAGACCTTTATTAATGAAGATGTGAATTTGAGAGACAAGTTGGGTTTGGAGCCTAAAATTACTTTCAGAAGAGGCCCTAATTTAAAGGATTTACTGAACAGAAACATAAAACCTTATGTTCCGAATAAGGACATAAAGAAGTGTGGCAGATGCCCTTATTGTAAATACATTTCTGTAGGTTCCTCTTTCTCTTTAGGGAAAATAAATTATATTCCGACAGGGAAATATGATTGCAACACTAAGGGGGTTGTCTATTTAGCTAGATGTAAATCACACCCCTTATTCTATATAGGAAAGATGGAAAGGCCATTAAAACAAAGAATTTATGAACACCATTACAGACTGATAAGACAAGATAAAAATAATGCACTGGCAAAACTTACCCTGGAATGTGTTTACCATTCTTTCCATTTTACAATTATTGAAAAGTTGGAAGTTGACTCTAGAGGGGGCCCTTGGGCTTTAAAACTTGGAAGAGAGTTAGTTTTATACTTTATATTTTACATTTTATAAATGCAAGTGGGAGGGGTTATGATGTCATTGCTTATTCATGACTATTTAAACTGCACAGAGTTTTTACAATGTGTCTGATGAAATTCCTTCATTGCAAGTGGACGAAAGCACTCACATTAAAAAACTTCAGTAATTTATCATTGAAAAGGAGTGGTGTTTTATCTTCTGAATACTTTTGCTGTTTTGAGTCTTCAGTTTGTAACAGTTTGTTGGTTTTATGATGAGGGTTTAGTAGAGTTTTACTATTACTTCCTTGGACCTGGATGCCATAATCCTGGTTATGAGTGGTTGGCACAGAATGATTTTCTTACTGTCTTGGCTACATGTTGGATAAATGTCAGATTACTGTCTATATATGTTCCCAGATCGCTAACTATCGGGTTAACTCTTAGACATGTTTTATCAAGAAGTATAATTAGGAATTAGGTGGATTAGGAGCTATCAATGTTATAGCTGAATGATGAACAGAGAAATAAAAAAAAATCACATCACTTCAAATGTTTATCACATTGCAATTAAGTTGATCTCTGGATCCATATCTGCAGAAAGCTGCTTAAATTTTTTTGGGACCAGCAGACAATGGTGGGATGCCATTTGTTAGCTCTGCTTCTCTTAGTTGAAGCCAGAAACCAGTCCACGTTAGCTGGTATGTCAACAGACTCCTTATACCTCAGGAAAGTTATAACATCTTCCATCTAGTGAAAGATACTCGAATCATCAGATAAATGTGCACATGTAAAGGGCAATCATTCTCTGATTGTATTGTGGCATCGGTCTGGGTGATAGCATAATGCTGCATAAGGCTATGGACATACCTGCCTGGGACACATAACCAGTGTGCTCACTCATGTCTCACTGCATATAGTCCAGGGACGTACATGTCAGGTCAGGCACACCAACATGTATTGTGACAGACCCATGACAATACATGTTGGTGAGAGACAGCAGTGTGTATGCAATATGGCGGAGTCTATCATGTGATGCACAAGTAACTATGATCATCCACATACACAGCCAGATCAGAGGCACACCAGTGTGTCTCCACTGGAGTCCTCTATGTGTAACATGTTTGACATGGGCTGATGCCTGCATGGCTGTGAGACACAAGTGTGTGGCTATGTATGGTATGAGCTGTGTAAAGCTGTGGCATTCATGTGTGGCTTTGCCTCAGAGATCCCCTTTTGTTTTTGGATGTGTATGTTGAGGACCACTGCAAATGCTTGTATGTGTTCTGTAGGTATGAGTGGTGTTGTGAGGTGTACTGATTGTGTTGACAACCTGTTTGGAGACAGATATGTGGCCTTGACAGGGAGACAGCATGGACTGCAGGTAGCTACTGTCATTGCATCTCTCACACAGTGTGTTCCTTGGTGGTGTTTGTACACTGCTGTCCATCTGTGTACATGAGGCAGGTGCTACACAGTGCCAGGACACCCATATCAACCACACTGGCTAAGGAAACTGTAGGACACTGTCCAGCCATATAGTCCAGAATCTGAGGGAGGAAGGCCAGGGAGACCTGAGGGGTGGGACTACAGACCAAGTGATTATTACAATAGGAGGCTGACACCAAAGCAGACCACATAGACAGGCTATGAACAAGCAGTAATAGGTGCAACAGGTACATGCATTGCAACACCTCATAGCACATGCAGCAAGTAGCATGAAACATCATGATCAGGGGGCAATGCATGCTGTATTGCCACCACATTGCTGGTACCCACAGACATACTGATAGATGGCAGGGGTATGATGTGGGGATTAGCGGTGGATAGTGCTGGCAAAAGTGGATGCGCAGGGTCTGTACACAATGGTGAGTAATGTATGCAGTCCTGTGATGTGTTCCCCTGTTCTTGTCTTTCAGGTGGGATGTACAGATGTCGCAACCCACCCTTCTCAGAAGCTGAGACCACTGCAGTTATTGATGCCCTGAGACTCCCATCACCGGGTGATGTTGTGAAGGAGTTGCCATAACCAGCAACAATGCGCTGCACTGTGGGCAGACCTGGTAGCAACAGTGAATGATGTGGGCCACCGGGACAGGAGCTATGAACAGGTCCGACACCGTGCTACTGATCTTGTACACCATGCACGGCAAAGGGCTGCAAGCTATGGCCAGGGATTGTGCTGGCAGAGGGGTAGGGCCTGCTACACAGCCACCACTCTCAGCCACAGAAGAGTTCCTGGCAAATCTGGGTTCAGCCACCAGCTCACAGGAAACCATCAGTATATATGTCCTGGAGGTGGGTGGCACAGATTCCACAGCAGAGGAGATTCCAGGTAGGCCTCCAGTGGTCATCACGTTAATACTGTAGCATTCATAGTGGCAACCTCTGAATACCTGTATGCATATGTCAGGTCAATCTGCATTTGTGGGTGAGATCTTGTAATGCACACATGTGCACACATATTGTGAATGCCAGGAATTTGGGTAGTATTACAGCTTGTACTGTACATGTTGATAAATGCACATATTATCCTGTACCAATGCCACACGTGTGTGTGCTGACAATCCCTCTCTCCCCTTGAATCCATAGGTACTTCTGGTGTGGCTGGGGAACATCAACTTGTAGCCAGTGAGTGTGGAACTGTCATGTTATGGCTCACCTATACCCTAGGCATGTTAGGGGTTGCCAGTTTGCCATGCACAACTGTTAAGCTTAGCCATATATTAATATGTGCATATTCACTTGTGGTGGGGTTCACTGCAGTGCATCACACTGGTAATCACAGTAGCATATTTGCAGGAGCTGTAACATATTAGCATGTAGTTTTATATAGGTGTAGCCACTCTGCTATACAGGGGTGCATTACTATTGTGTAAACAGGTGCACTGTGTGTTAGGTGAAGGTCCAACACATACTCCATGTACAGTATTAGCAACATTAACTGGATGTATCTGCACTGCATGTTGTTGAGGGCCTGTCCAGAGTGTGTATGTTGTGGTCTGATTGTGTGTTGTGCATGGCATTAGTCAGAAGGTGTGGTCTGTATAATGCCTTTGTGGCACCTCACATGTGTGTGTGTGTGTGTGTGTGTGTGTGTGTGTGTGTGTGTGTGTGTGTGTGTGTGAGCACATATTATTTATTTATATTTATTTATTTTACAACTGTTGACTGGGCTAGTCTAACTGGATACATGTCCATTTTCAGTAGAGGCCCGGGGAGAAAAGCTCCAAGACACATACAAAATACAATATAGTAAGTAGTAGCAGTCCAAGCTTAAAAAAACAGCTGTTGTTAAATAAAAAAATGTTAATAAAAAATACAAAATACAATACCCATAATGAGCATAACACAAACAGTAAAAGGTAATGTACAAGAGATGATACTATATACATAAATTTGATTTGCAATAACATGGTCTGTTGATTCTTTAAGGATAAGACTATAAAGATGTAGAGTATTCATTAGTGTAAAGGAAGAAAGTTAGTCAGGGTTAGTACAGGAGCATAACCAGTGTGTACTGAGAAATAGTTTTAGATTATTTTTAAAATGTTTAAGAGAAGATAGAGTTATGAGTTCAGTGGGTAGTAGATTCCATAGCTTTCCAACCGTATTAGAGAACAGGGAGTCTCCTGCTGAGTTGCTGGATCTGCAAGCATTAATCAGAAGTTTGTTTGAGGAGTGTAAATTCTTAAGATTGTTGTAAGGGGTAATGACGCTAGTGAGTATTGGAGTGCTGGTGGGTTGATACAGGGTCTTATGGGCTATAGCAAGTTGGTGAAATTGAAGCTTTTTTTAGAAACTCTAGCCAACCTAGTTGTTTTAGATTAAGAAAGTGATGAGTTCTGAAAGGAGAGCCAGTGGCAAATCTAGCAATATTAGTATAGGATATTGCCAGTTTTTTGAGGCTGTTTTTAGAAATATTAGTGTATATAGGTAAAGCATAGAGTAGAGTGGAGATTAAGTGAGTTCTGGCTATAGCGGTCCTAGCTACTGGTGTAAGAAAGGGTTTGATTCTATAGAGGCATGCCAGTTTTTTGTTGACCAATTTTATTGCACTGTTTATATGAGTATCAAAGTTGAGGTTATCTATTGTTATTCCTAAGAGTTTAGTGGTTGACTCGGGAGAAATGAGAGCACAATTATTAGATATGAGTGTGAAATGTATAGGGGTGGACTTTCGGGTTGGTGTGAAGAGTAAAAGTTTCGTTTTTTGGGGGTTTAGGAGGAGGCAGCGGTTTGAGAACCATTGCTCTACAGTATTGAATGCTTTTTGGGTAAGGGACTGTAGTTCAGTTTGAGAAGTGGCTGAACAAATTACAGTAGAGTCATCTGCATATTGAATACAGGTGGTGTGGAATTGTGAATTGAAGGTCATTAATATAAATGGGAAATAGGAGTGGGCCTAATATGGAGCCCTGAGGAACACAAAGGGAAATCGGAAGGTGATTAGATAGTTTACTGTGCCAGAGTACAGCCTGCTGTCTGTTTTCTAGGTAAGATTTGAACCAATTTATGGCTAGAGGTTTGAAGGAAAGGGATTTCAGTATATGTAAAAGGAGTTGGTGATTAACCATGTCAAAAGCTTTAGATAAATCAACGAAGACTGCAGAGGAAAGAATATTTTTGTTACGGTTCTTGTTAATGCAGTCTGTGAAGGATAGCAGGGCAGTGGTGGTATTGCGGAAAGGTCTGAATCCATGTTGACAGTTGGCAAGTAAGTTGTTTTGGAGTAGGTGGTTAAGTAGTTGGTTACGGATGCACTTCTCCATTATTTTTGCAAGAGGAGACAGTACAGCTATAGGACAAAAGTTAGAGAAGTCATTGGAGTTCCCACCTTTATGTAGTGGGATGATATGAGAAATTTTCCAGATAGATGGGATAGTTCCTTCACTTATGGTTCTGTTGGTCAGAATGGAAATGGGATAGGCAATGACTTTAGCTCTTTTTTGCAGGTATTCTGCCAGAAGTTGGTCAGCTGAGGGGGTGGTAGGTTTTAATTTTTGGAGAAGGGAGCAAATAAAGGAAGTAGACACTGGTTGTAACTGAAATGATGGGGATGGGTTTGTAGTAGAAGTAGGCAGATTTGAGGTATCGGAAGATAGATGGCTAGCAAGAGTTTGGATGGCATCTGTGAAGAAAGAATTGAAGGCATTAGCAGTATGTGTGGGATTCTCGGGGTTAGAGTCTAGTGGGTTAGGTGTGATAGATTGACCTGGGTATAGAAGTTTGTTAATGCTAGTCCAAAACTTTTGTGGTTCCTTTTGGTAGGTTTGCTGCAATTGGAGGTAATTTTTTTTTGTCTAACAGGATGGCTTTTTTGTATTATTTCTAAGTTGCCTAAATGGTGATCTGTAGGATACTTAGTAGTACACCATTTTGCCCAGGATTTGTTTCTGAGAAGGATTTTTTGTCTAGTAGTATTTGAGAGCCAAGGGCTTGTTTAGCTTTATTTCTAACAGAGTGTGTTGGGGCGTGGTGGTCCAGGATGGCTAAGAATGTGGAACTGAAGTATTCTACTGCTTCATTTAGTGGGAGTGATTTTAGTGGTCACCAATTACATTGCCTGAGTTCTGTCTGGAAATGTTCTGGGTTAAATTGCGTTTTGGGGTGTACTGTCCTGAAAGTGTTTGGGTAAGTTAGGTTGGTTTTAGGTCTGATAATATAAGTTAGTGAGTGGTTACTTAGGTCATCTGGGAGGGTTCCTACTTTGTATGTTTGATGAGGACTATTAGTAAGTATCCAGTGCAAGGTACTTTATTTGTTGTTGCGTCTATTAGTTCTGGTAGGGGAGTTAATAGTTTGTGAGAAGCCATATAGGTTAATATGGGTGGTGGGGTGTGTATTACTACAGGACTTCTAGTCGATACTAAAGTCTCAGAGGACTATGGTTTCTTGTGGGAGATTAATTAGAAAGCCAGTTAAGGATATTTTCAAGGGTATTAATGTTATTTCCTGGACGAAGATAGATACAGATAATATTTATGGCTTTACATGAGTTGACCTGAAATTTAGAGATGAGTATTTCAACACTATTGTCTAAAGGTGGTCTAAGATTTACAGTGCTAACTTGTAGCTCTGCTTTATAAAGGACTGCTACCCCTCCTCCCTTTTTGGCTATGCGGTCTAGTCTAAGGATACTGTAACCAGGTGGGGTGACTTCATTGTCTTTAACAGTAGGTTTTAGCAAAGTTTCAGATAAACATAGGATGTGAAATAGGTGCGTGTAGGTGGGTAATTTTATTGTTAATGCTGCGTATATTGAGATATGCTATAGAGAGTGAGTTAGAAGGTTTGGTAGGGGCTAAGGTACTAGTGTTATTCAGGTTGCAGTTTGCAGTGGTAAAGGTATAGTTTGGGCCAGGGTTAGGATGAATGTCCCCGTCTAGTAAGGAGTGGAGGTATATTCTATTTTTAGGATGGAGAGGCTTACAATAATAGTCAAATAATTTTGTAATAGTTAGATTGGTATACTTAATGTGTGCTAGTCTATGATATTTGGCTAGTAGGTAGCTGGGTTTGGATATGATGTTTAGGAAGTTTAGAGAGATAGCTAATGGTGGTGTCGAAGTGTGTTTGGAGGGGAAGAGAAGGGTGAAGTATAGTGGTTGTTCATAGGAGGCTAGGAAATAGGCAGTTGTTAGAGGAGGAAAGAGTGAGACCAAGAGTAATAGTTGTATTTGGTGTGGGATGGATGATATAGACATTATATTGGATCGAGAAGTGGGAGAAGAATGGGCGGTAAGGGAGGAATGGGAGGATTGAGAAGTGGGAGAAGAATGGGAGGTAAGGTTTTGTGAGCAGGTAAGGAAATATATCAATAGGTGGGGTGTTGTAACAAGGAGAGATGGGAGGTAAGGTAATAATAGGTGTGTTGTGATAAGGAGGATTGGGAGTGGTAATGAGGTAATCTGCTCGACTTTAGCAGATGTGATGGAGGTATGGCTTTAGAGGAATAAATGTAAGAGCAGTAGGGGTGGGTGGGAATTGGGGGCAGGGTAGGGGACCGGAGTGAGCCAGCAGGGCGAACGGAGCAGGTAGAGACAAGAGAGAGTAGACTGTCGAGGATGACAATCAATGAAGTATGAAAGTCTGCAGGTAAATCTGAAAGTAAGAGATGTAGAAGAATGTTAATAGGCTAGCAAGAATAGACTTAGAATGTTAGAGGAGTAGAATGTGATTAAGATATCCTAGGACAAAAAAGAGATAGAGAAACAGTAAATCAGAAGAAGACTGGGAAATGAGTTAGGAAGATTTGGTAAAGAACAGCTGAAGAAATTAAAAGACAGAAAGCTTATATTAAGGTTCAACCTAGTGGTCAATCACTTTATTGCAACAAAGAAGTCCCCTAAAGGGGATGTCAGGCTAAGGGAAGGGGGAGATAAGCTGGTTTGAGATAAAGAGGGTATAAACTGGGAAGTAAGGGTTAATTAAAATGCTAAAAGGGGGGGTTTGGCTGATGGCTAGCCTGACTGGGAAGCTTCCCTAACCTAGCAGTATCTTTATATTAATGTTATTATTACAATTTTCTAGTAGCTGTTACAACACGTACTTTCACTGTCTAGTACAGGAATTAAAGTAGTCATGTTGTCTTCCCCTCATAGGTGACTGCAGGGGTTGAAGTGTCTCCCCCTCACAACCCGATATCAGTGTTTCATCGAACTCTGCTGATGATGGTGGCCATTGTGAGGCACAGGAGGGGTTGTTGGTGGCCGAATCTGCTCATTGGTTGACATCCCACTTCCACTGCCAATGTCCCCACACACAATCAGTATGCCCACACAAGCCCAGTCCCCAGCAGCCACAGGTGTGACGACTATGGCATCTGTGACTGTAGACATTAGCCATAGCCAGACAGCTGGTGAGGTCCCACACAGGCAGACTGACAGGGGTGCTCGAAGGACGACTGCTGCCCATCCAGCCCATCACAGGTGTCACAGCACGTATCACCCGACTCATGTTTCAGTCCATCATGAAGGTAGAGACACGTTGTAAATGGTACACCAGATAGATACTCAGGGTCATGGATGCAATTTCTCATGACATTAAGGTGCTTTTGATGTGAAATAACTGCTTTTATGCAACTAGTAGACAACCTCAGGAAATGTTTGTTGTCCTACATTCTGGGGACATCGGTATTGTTTGAGTCGTTGTCACAGGTCACACTGGCCAGACATGGACTGCAACCTGCAGGTTGGGACAGATGGTGGCCATACCTCTCATCTGTACAGATTTCTGCTGAATAACCTGATGTTAGCCTCATATTTTTGTTCCGTTTGTCATAACATTGTAGTTCTCTGGCAAATTTGTGGCAAATCATGAAAGACTGACATTAGAGAATAATGACAGATATTTTTCAACATGTGTATTTCAAAATATATTTGAAAATGTGTAACTATGCTTCTAATGTGCATGACATCTGTAGGCCCTGAATAGGTTGGCAATGGGGGAGTTAACATGGTGGAACAGGTACACAAAATGGTATTACCATCACACAGGCAAGACAGCCATGCTGCTACAGGGGATATGCATACACAAACACATACATTTACACATTTGACAGTATTAAGATTAGAACCTTTACCTTTCTAGTTGTATGTACTATAGTGCTATGTACTTATCACATGTGCCATGGAGCTTATATGTCTAAAAAGTGTTCAACAGTAAATCTAAGGTGGATGACATCAACAGACCCTGTAAAATAATGCAATGGGGGGGGGGGTCGACAGGGTGGAATAGGCCTCAAAATGGTATAACCAACAGACATGGAATATGCTTCATGCAAACACACACACACACACACACACACACACACAAAACACACCCACAGTTGGCAGTATTGAGATTAGAACCCCTACATATCACGTTGTCTGTACTATAGTGCTACATACTTATTGAATGCGCCAGAGAGCTTATACACCTAAAGAGTGACCAACGGTGCATCTAAGGTGAATGACATCAGTAGGCCTTGCAAGGTAGGGCAATAGGGGGGTTAACAGGGTTGAACAGGCCTCAAAATGTATTGGCATTACATACACATAAGCAGGAAATACAGCTGCAAGGGGATATACTTACATATATGCACACACAGAGTTGCCATTGTTGGGAATGGAACCCCTACCTATCTAGCTGTCTGTACTGTAGTGCGATGTACTTATCACGTATGCTACAGAGATATATACCTGAAGAGTGTCCAACGGTGCATCTAAGGTGAATGACATCAGTAGGCCTTGTAAAGTAGGGCAATGGGGGGTTAACAGGGTTGAACAGGCCTCAAAATGTATTGGCATTACACACACAAAAGCAGGAAATACACACAGCTGCAAGGGGATATAGTTATATACACACTGAGTTGCCATTGTTGGGAACAGCACCCCTACCTATCTAGCTGTCTGTGCTATAGTGCTACGTACTTATCACGTATGCCAGAGAGCTTATATACCTGAAGAGTGTCCAATGGTGCATCTAAAGTGAATGACATCAGTAGGCCTTGTAAAGTAGGGCAATGGGGGATTAACAGGTTGGAACAGGCTCAAAAACACACACTCTCACTGAGTTGACATTGTTGGGAATAGAACGCCTACCTATCTAGTTGTCTGTACTATAGTGCTACACACTTATTGCATGCGCCACAGAGATAATATACCTTAGTGCTACAAACTTATTGTGTGTGCCACAGAGATTATATACCTGAAGAGTGTCCAACAGTGCATCTAAAGTGGATGTCACCAGCAAGCCCTGTAAAGTAGGGCAATGGGGGGTTTATGGGGTGGAACAGGCCTCAAAATGTATTACTATTACACACACACATATGCAGGAAATAGACATAGCTACAAGGGAATATACTTATACACACACAAACTGAGTTGAAATTGTTGGGATTAGAGCCCCCACCTATCTAGTTGTATGGACTATAGTGCTATGTACTTATTGTGTGTGCCACAGACATTATATACCTGGAGAGTGCCCAACAGTGTATGTAAGGTGGATGACATCAGCAGGTCCTGTAAAGTAAGGCAATGGGGGGTTATGGGGTGGAACAGGCCTCAAAATGTATTACCATTACACACATATAAGCAGAAAATACACACATCCACAAGGGGATATACTTACACACACACGCACACGTACACACACGCACACACACACACACACACACACACACACACACACACACACACACACACACACACACACAGGCTGATGTGAGATTACAACTCCTACCTACTGTCTCAGTCTCTCTCTTCCCCCGTCTCCATCTCTCTATTAATGGTATTTGTATAGGTTACCTATATATTGTATGTATATCAGACTCAACAGATCCAGATATATCTTATATGTACCACATATGGATAGATGGGGGTAATCATGTCTGATGGGGATGGGGAGAGACAGTTGAGGTGTACATATCTGTCTTATGCACAAGGATATATGGACATCCCAGTTCTATAGTTAGACGTAGGTTCAGACGGGCTGAAATTAGCTCTGAAATTAGCTACGTCTACCCCAGTATGAGCATCAATAGTAACACTGGGACTCCAGGCCAGAGCAACCTGTACTCCGGTCTGGGTTTTGTGTGCTAGAGCCGACTGGCTGATGCACCTGTGTAAACAGTCCATCAACTGACTGATATACTGGCTGAAGGATCTCTTGGCTGTGTGCTATCCTTCTTAGCAGAGTCATATTTAGGGTGGGTACAGAGAGGAGAGTTTTGCATAATATATGTGTGACATTTTACACAGCACTGTGATTTCCTGGTGTGTCAGTAGCAGATCAGTATAGGTTAATGTGAGGACCCGCTGATTGACATTTATCTACTGACTCCATACACTGCAGGGAACCCATGCTAGTGCACAAACTGTTCCAGTGTGCACATTCTACATTTGTCTGCCCAGTTATTCCTCCTTCCCCTTATATGTGGGCCTTTGTCCTGCTCTGCTACAGTTGGAGGCTTTATCCACAATTGCTGCTCTTATGTAGCTGCAGTTATTGTGTCACTGGGGTAGAAGTCATAACACTATACACAGGGTTACAGGGTTCACACCTCTGACTGTACTTGTTTAGCAGGTTGCCCAGCATTGTGCCCCATACACCTGCCATGGTCCTCAGACAGTTTGCCATTCATGGAGTATGGATGTGCCCACTGACTTGTTGTTAGTACTGAGAGTTACGTGGCAGCCTTTATCTCCTGGCACTACACTGACTTGTCCCAACCTGCTGTGCTAGTAGGCACCATCTAGATTACTCAGGGTTGTGTACTGTCCATATCCGTGACCCCCTGTTCTTCCATTGTCCAGATTTCCTGCAATAACAAATACTGACATCTGGACAGTATTGTGGAACTCCTGCCATAGGTGTAGCTGACATGCAAAATAAGGAGCATGGCCAGTCTCGAACCATGGACCCTGTCAACCACAGTAATGCACTTACTTAGACCACTAAGCCACAACAGCCACCTACTTCCTGCACTATTAACCACACACACATAGCACTTTGACCCCTGTTTATTGTTGAACTGGAACATGTTAGCAAGTTGATTGGGACAGCCCTGGGAATGTGTGGTCTGCTGCTATTATCTTACATACAGAGATGTTACTGCAGTTGTATGGGAACACGGATGTGTCAGGGGTAGGGGACCATACCTCTAAACTGTACAGATTTTTCCCGGAATGTCCAGATGTTTGCCTCATATTTTGGGTCCATTTGTAATACAAGTGTGGTTTTCTGGGACATTACTGGCAAATCAATAAAGAATGAATTTAAAAACTAATGACAGACATTGAAGTTCAGACTTTGTACCCTTCAAAAACTTCTTGCTACTGCAAACCCTGTTATTCTTTCCACTTTCTAAGTTTGTAGGAGCAATGCTTAAGAATTATCCCTGTGTTTGGGCTTTTGCCGACATTTATTATTTATTTATTTATTTTATTTATTTGAAGTTTGTTTGCCAGTATAATCCACTGGGCCGAATGAGCCCATTTTCAATGGAGTCCTGGGGAGAAAAGCTCCACAGATGCAATGTCAAATATGCAATTAAGAATAAAACAGAATACAGTAGTAGAAATGTTACATAGCATTTTGTTAGAGTGTCAGAAGTAGTACATGTAAGCAAAAGATAATGTTAAAGGAACAAGAAAAACAAGACAGAAGAGCTTAAGCAACAATACATACAAGTTGACAAATTTTAGTTGTCTATGTACACAAGCAAATGGAAAAAGTGTTAAGTAAAATTTTAGCTAGTAGATATGTACAGAGAATATTTACATAAATGGTAGCTACAATATGAATGTTCCCATAGGAGGGAAGAGTTGTGGAGTAGGGGGTGAGTAGTAGCTGGAGGTATTATACAGGATGGGTACAGGAGCATTCCCAGAGAGAAGATAGGTGTGAATGGAGGAGATATTTAAAGATTGAAAGGCTGCTGGTATTGCGGATATAAGATGGGAGTGAGTTCCAGAGGCGGGCCAGGGAAAAGGAAAGTAAAAGTTTGCCTGCTGGACGGGCTGGTTTGTGGAGTTGAACTAGGTTCTGAGGGGTCTGTTTGGGTGGTGGATGGTGAAGGCTGAGGAGAGTGAGGGGCAGAGTGAGGGCTTGAGTTTGTGAGCATGAGTAAGTTGAGTGTAGGTAGGGTAGTTAGGGAGCTCTAGCCAATTTAGTTTATGGAGGGCAGTACAGTGATGGGAGGAGGATCTAAGGCCAGAGGTGAATTTAGCAATTTTGTTGTAGCAGGAAGAGAGTTTTGTTTTAGTAGAGGATTTTAGGGTAGTTAAGAGTGGGGCACCATAAAGGACGGAGGGGATGAGGTATGTGGTAGATAGGAGGAATCTGGTGGATGGGGAGAGGAAGCGGATATGCCAGTAGAACAAACCAAGTTTCTGATGTGTTTTTTTTAATGTTAGTTTGTATATGGGAATCAAATGTGAGCTGGTTATCAATGAGACCTCCTAGCAGTTTGGCATTGGAAATGATTTCTAGGGATGTGTTAGTTTGACTAGTTATGAGGAAAGAGTTTATGTCAATAGACATGCTTTTTGATGGGGTGAATAACATGAGTTTGGTTTTTGATGGATTGAGAGAAAGATGATTATCATGCATCCATTTTTCAGTGGTTGAGAAGGCATCTTGAGTTAGTTTTATAAGGGAGGGAATGGAGTTTGCAGCGCAAATAATAGTTGAATCGTCTGCATACTGGACTATTTTAGCATTTGGGATGTTGTGGTGGAAGTCAATAATGAAGATGTTGAACAATAAGGGATCTAATATGGAGCCTTGGGGTACACCAGTGACAGTGTTAAGGTAAGAAGAGGTGGATTTTTCCATTTGACAGATTGCTGCCTATTGGAAAAGTAACTAGAAAACCAGTTGATGCAAGAGGGGGAAAGATGTAGGGTAGAGAGTTTGGTGAGTAGCAGGGAATGGGACATGGTGTCGAAGGCCTTAGAAAGGTCTAAGAGGAGAGTGGAGACAATATAGTTAGAGTCTCTAGCTTTATTTTCAGTTTCGAGGAAGGAGAGAAGAGCAGTGGTAGTGCTATGACCGGGGTCGAAATCCATGTTGTGTTGGGGTTAATAGGTGATTGCTGGTCAGGTATGGTAGTAGTTGTATGTGGATGCATTTTTCTAAAAGTTTAGAGATGGGGGATAAGATGGCAATTGGTCTAAATTTGGAGACGGTATTGTTGTTACCTCCTTTATGGAGGGGAATAATGTATGCTTTTTTCCAAATTTGGGGTACATAACTTTCCTGGATTGACCGATTTATAAGTAAACAAATGGGGAAGGCAATGGCTTCAGTAGCTATCTTTGGGAAGAAGGAAGGGATATTATCGGGGGCATTAGAGCAAGGTTTTAATTTAAGAAGCAGTTTTTTATAGTACTTATGGGTATAGGTTTGGGGCAGAAGAGAGGGAAGTCGGAAGTGGTGGAGTTTAGGTTAGGAGGGGTAGTTGTAGTTGGGGGAGTAGAGTTATTACTAAATGATGATGTTAATTTAGATATAGAATCAATAAAGAAGCTACTGAATTGGAAGGCAAGGTCGGTATCAGAAGAATTTTGATCGGATTGTGGGTTTTCCTTTTTGCAGGGTTGAAGAGGGAGGAGATACTATTCCAGAATTTTTTTGGGTTAGTCTTATGATTATTTTGGAGGGTGATATAGTAGGATTTGCGGTCAGAACTGATACTTTTTTTGCTCTGTTGCGGAGTAATTTGTATTCGTTTAGGGAGGCTAGGGTTTTGTATTTGTAGTTTTTCAAGGCTTTATCACGAAGGCGCATGACAGCTAAGGTGTCTTTTGTTAACCACTGGATAGTTTTACTCTTGATTCTTTTTGTTCTAAGGGGGGCTAAGGTGTTGAGAAGGTTTAGAAATTATGTACTGAAAGAGGTGACAGCTTCATCTAGGGGTAGTGTGTTTAGGGGACCCCAATTGAATTGTTTAAGTAGTTCACAGAAGGTGTTTTGGTTTAAGTTTTTTAAGGAGCGTACAGTGATGGTTATGTGTGACAGCTGTAGAGAGGGAGAGTAACGGCAAGCAAAGGTAGGAAAGTGGTCACTGAGAGTGTCAGGGAGTGTACCGCTACTTGAGATAAGGTGTGGGTGTGATACTAGAATCCAGTCTAGGGTGCTTCCGCAGGAAGTGTGCTTAGATGGTCTGGTTATAGAATCTATTAACTGGTGAAAGTTATAAAGGTTAATATTTTGGGGATTAGTTGGGCATTGGACATAGGACCAGACATTTATTTTTATCTTTGTCCAGATATCTTGCTATAAGAGTTTGAGAGGTATTTAGGGGACTTCAACATTGATATCCATGCATCTGTCCTGTGACCCTGCTATTTGTAAGTCCCTCACATAGTGCAGTGGGTTTGTTTGGCTTGGGGCCTACTTCATATTCTGGGGCAGCCAGTATTTGGCAGAGAGTTCCTGTTGTCCCACATAGCTGTCAGTTGTCTGCTGCTATCCTGGTAGCCCACTCCATTCTCTTGCATACATGCAGCAATACCATGCATATGCTACCACAGTCTACTACCCCACTCAATTATTGTTAAGAAGAGTGACTTACCGTGTGCCTGCAGCAGTTGAGAGGACAGTGATTCAGGGCTGACTCTGTCGGATGCACATAGTACACAGCCTATACATGGTAAGGTATAGGTAGTGTGGTGTGGCTGGCATCCATTTTACTGTGTATGTGAGTCAGAGGGAGGTGTCAGTCCCTGGGACCCTAGACTGTCAGTGCATGTGCTATGCATTGCCTCTTTGCCACGGCCAGGGTGTACTGGGCATGCCTATGTCTGCCTACAGGGACAGGCTCAGGGAGTTCCTCCTCTGAGTCCCCCTGTACCTGTCGGGACCTTGGCAATTGTGGTGGGCTGTGTGTTGCATGTCTGTGATGTTCCTGCCACAGCTGTTTTCATGGGATCATATTGTGTAGCATGGCACATACTATAAACATGCATGCACATGTGGCTGGAGAGATCATATTGTGTAGCATGGCGCATACTATGAACATGCATGCACATGTGGCTGGAGAATACTGCAGGGCTCGACCAGATATGTCCAGGCAGCGGAACCGTGACTTGAGCAGCCCAAACACACCTCTATGATGTTCTTAGTTTGTGCGTGTGCCTCACTATGGAATTCTTCAGCTGGTGTGTGTATATTTCTGATGGGAGTCATCAGCCATGGTTCCAGTGTGTAGCCATCATCCCCCAGCAGATGGCCATAAGGGATGTCCCCCCAGCAAATGCCTGGTACAGCTGTGATGCGTGCCAGATATGGGAGTCTGGACAACTGCCAGGGCTGTGAGCACACACACTGATGATAATGCCCTTGGCATTGCACATAACATCGCAGTTGCCTGGGCATTGCACATGACCTGGCAGTTGATGGAGTGATACCCCCTGCGGTTGACGTAGACTCTACCTTCCTCACCGGGTGGTTCTTTGATCTGCACATGAGTGCAGTCTATGGTACCCAGTACCTCTGAGTAATATGCTACATGGTGAAAGAGATGCATATTGCTGGTCCTCTCCTCAGGGGTGTTGGGGAAATAAATGACCTCACTGATATGTAGCAGCATGACATCTAGGAACTGGTGGAGTACCCTGGATGTGGATGCCTGCGAGACCCCCATGATGTCCCCAGTAAGTACCTGTAGCTACTATTCCTAAGGCTATACATACCTTTTGTCCACTGGGATGGGTTCCCCTCTGTTCGCTCTGGGTCTGAGGTGATGGTGGCAGAGCTCTGTGAGTTCCTGTACTATGTCCTTGTACACCCGATAGCACTGTACTATCTTCAGCTCATGCAGCCCCTGAAAGGTTACCCTGGGCCTGAGCACTCTTCTCCTCCTCAGTCTGGGCCTACTGTCAGCATCATCATCATCATCACTTGACCCCAGCCTGCAGCACATAGAGATGTAGCAAAGCAGTAGCAGCCCCTATCATTTTGTCAGTTAAAATTCCCAAGTGTGTACTCCAATGGTGCAGAGTATGTGGGAAAAATCAGGTTGAAGGGTGTATGCATACTTTATACTGGTGTGCTACAAATGTAGCCTATGTGACTGGCTGATTATGATGCATTTCACTTGCAAGGCTCATCACTGAGGGGTTTGGATGAGCTAGTGTCAGTGGAACAGGGCTTTTCAGTCATTTATACTTGACTGGCTTTCCTAGGCTACTTCACCCCCTTTTTTTTAAAATTTCTACCACTACTAAGCCCCACGGTGCTCCCCACAAACCCGTGGAGCAAGTGTAAACATTGCTCAGCAGAAAGAGCCCTCCCCTGTACACAGGCACGCTTAACTTTTCTTTCACCAGCTAAAACATGTCCAGTGGGGCTAAGCACAGCTTAGCAGCCTCAGAGATGCCCACTGCTTAGCTGTGCTTAGCTGAGAGCAAACAGGCACTGCTAAGCTCCAATCAGCTTAAAGGTGTGACACACACCCTTTTGATGCTAACTATCTGTTCTGCCTACACCAAACACAGTTCTAGCCCTACCACGGTTAGTACCTACAGAACACAGTGGCCCTTTTTGCTAATCAATAAACCTGGCTCATTTACATACACCAAATTCTTTTGATGCTAACTATCTGTTCTGCCTACACCAACACAGTTCTAGCCCTACCACGGTTAGTACCAGAACACAGTGGCCCTTTTTGCTAATCAATAAACCTGGCTCATTTACATACACCAAATTGCGTATACCCTGGATACAGCACTACACCAAGCCCCATCTCCTTAGCACTATAATCTGCCTTTGTATGACTCCGTAAGCTGAGCACTATAATGCATATATTTATTTATTTTACATTTGTTTACCGGGGAGGTCCAAATGGACAGAGCTGTCCATTTTCAGTGGAGGCCAGAGGAGAAAAACTCCAGAACAATTGCTAACATCCTATACATAAGACATTTACATGAGCATTGTGGTTTAATTACTTTGCCTACCTTACATTTCATATTTTACACAATGTTTTTTTCAAAAATAGCATGTTTGCACATAGCTGCACGGCACTTAAACGTATGTATTAAAAAAGATTGATATGTTGCATTACTTAGACTCAATGGCCACAGATTTGGCCATTTGCATGGCTATCCCATATACAAGCTTTTTTTTTGGGCTGTCACGGCCCGTTTTAAATTTATAGTCCAGTACATGGTTAGTAACCGCACACATTTGTCCTGCAGACACAGCACCTACACGGATGCCTTTCTGCTTCCTGGCTCGCAAAATCACCTCATTTGCATGGATTTCACCAGCAGATGAGGTGATTTGTATTCAGCGAACAATTCAGTGTCTAGACAGTGCCCGCATGCCCGTGCACGCCCCTGGCCCCATTTCCTGGATCGCATGGCAGCCATATTCCGTGTTTGGGCCGCAACACTATTCCTACATGGATTATCGCTCCGTGGAGGATTTATTGACTTAACCCTAATATCTATAACTTGTTTACCATAAAAGAAAATCGAAAAACCTTTGTACTTTTAACCTCAGTCCAGGTGATGTCCACGCCCATTTTGAAAAAAAGAAAACATGAGTGTCCCATGGTGTCAAATAAGGCTATTTCCACGATAATAGTGCCAATCTATGGAGACAGTTTAACTGTATATAGTTCTTTTTCAGCTTCCCAAACAGGATTAAATTCCAGTCAATGCACTGTATATAATTTGAACTATAGCAGATGGGTTTCACCCCTT